>NC_068398.1:25489768-25789768 GCF_023724105.1 Carassius gibelio | reverse complement strand
ATCCAGAATAAATTCAATGTGAGTACATGGGGTCTTTTGTAAAGTTAGTCTGGGCTCTTCTTTCAGAAGTTCAGTGTTTTTAAGTCTACCAGTGTTGTTATGAATCATAAACCACACTGTTGCTGATGAGTAAGATGACAATAATGTGCTGGTGTAATATAAGGCCAGTTCACTGATGATTCAGGGACGCTTGTTATGTGTATGTGAGCTGTTTGAAGGCAAGAGTAAGTTCCTTTTAAAGTTAAATGTTGATTCTGTTGATGGGGAACAATACTTATTAGCTTTTAAACAACTACATAATCACTTTGGGTTTGTGTTTCTGCATGCAAAATTCAGTTGTACTTATCAAAAAGTGATTAAGTAATGTGATCAAACCATGTTGTATCCTTTCAGTTTAGATTGAAGTCTTTGTGTGTGTCTCTGACTGTTTCTTGGTCTCTTGCTCAGAACATGCCACCAGTTCTTCTCTCCCGTCTGAAGACTGGGGCCTCAACATGGAAATTTGTGACATTGTCAATGAAACAGATGAAGGGTGTGTATGTTGTCAGATACAACAGATTTCTGTTTATATGGTCATGGTAATTCTTTTTAAACTCTTCCCCCAGTTGTATTTGGACATCATTTTATCAGACCATGAATTCCCGGACTAACATTTCTATTTTGTCAGCTGAAATGATTTGACCTAAAATATTAGCTTGAAATCCCTCAGGCCTCAGGCCATCCAAGATGTGGATGAGTTTGTTTCTTCACCAGAACAGATAAGGAGAAATGTATCATTACAACATGCATCATCTGCAGTGAATGGGTGCCGTCAGAATGATAGTCCAAACAGCTGATTAAAAAAAATCACAATAATCCACAAGTAATCCACACCCCATCAGTCCATCAGTTAATGCCTTGTAATGTTTGTAAGAAATGAATCCAGATGCTTTTTCAATTCAAACCTTTGCTTAAATCCGCTATCCATAATATTAGTAATATTGCTTAATATTGATTTCATATCGTCTGAATCAGGAGTGAAATATGCACCAATAAAACACTGTTTACAAGCAAATACAATCCTAAACGGTTCTAAACAAACATGTTGGTGTATTTTGACAACAGGGGATGACCTTTTTAGAGTAAATGTTATTGTGAATTATGGAGTCATATTTTGGCCAGGAGCAATGTTTTAAAGTTAAAACATGATAATTATGAATTTATTTCTTACAAAAACTAATTTTTTTTGCTTCACAAGGCATTCCTTGAAGGACTGGATTTGTGTTGAATACTTTGTCATTTTAGATGACCTGAGGATGAGTACATTAACAGATTACATTACATACATTAACAAGTAATCACAGTAACACTTTATTTTAAGGTGTTCTTGTTACACGTTAGATGTATTTGCTATTATAATAACAATAATTAATAATAAACAATAATTGCATGCAAGTAACTAAAAAAAACCCTAACTATACAGTAAGTAAATGTAGTTAATCAATATTACTCAGAACTTAAATGTATACTTACACTGTAACAGGACATCTTAAAATAAAGTGTTACCAAAATAACTAATATTTCACAATCAGAAAGTATCAACAATTTGTCTTCATTTTGAGCTGTATTTTTGCCACTGTTCTCATTCTATAAATTACATACATGTAATTTATAACATTTAAGAACATAAAATAATAATAAATGGCTTAAGCGTCTGAATACAATTATTTAATTTAACTGTAAGGTGCTTTGAGGTTTTTGATAGTATAACATACATTATATAACGTTACATCATTTTTGTGATGCTGGTGCTCTGTTTGCAGACCTAAAGATGCGGTCAGAGCGATAAAGAAGAGGATTCTGGGAAATAGGAATTTCAAAGAGGTTATGTTGACTTTGAGTGTAAGTGTCAAACATAATGTCATTGCCATCGACTCAGTGTCTTATTTCACATGATCTTTGGAGTCATTCTTCTGGTTTTGCTGCAGGTGTTGGAGGCCTGTGTGAAGAACTGCGGACACAGATTCCACATCTTCGTGTCCACCAGAGACTTCGTGGAGAATGTTTTGGTCCAGACGATCCTGCCTAAAAACAACGCCCCGGTGGTTCTTCAGGACAGAGTCTTGAGTATGATACAGGTCCAGATAAACCCTTTATAAACTCTCCGAATAAACGTCTTTGTGCAGCTGACATTTTTTGCTGTGAAGTGTGAAGTATTCAGACAGAGCTCTGGGTGTGTCTGGCGTCTGATTCTGTCTTTCTCTCCCTCTAGGCGTGGTCCGATGCCTTTCGTAGTTCTCCAGATTTGACCGGAGTCGTGACCATCTATGAGGATCTCAGGAGAAAAGGCGTTGAGTTTCCCATGACTGAACTTAGTTGCTGTTCCCCTATACACACTCCCAACAGGGTATAAACCGCTGCACATTCAGATCAAGCAGCTTTTAATAAACCATTATAAATCCAAGTAAAGATCTATATAAAAAGTAAAAAACATAAGAACATCTCAAAATCAGATAGTATATCCACTGTAGAGAGCTAACATGCAAATATGTGCCATTCCTTTGCGTAATTTCAGAGTTAGATTTATTTATTTATTAATGATTGTCTCCAACAGACCATTGAGTCAGCGTGTCCAGTAACAGCTCACACAGAAAGTCACTCCGTCACATCCTTACAGCCACAGAATACAGAGACGCCCATCACACTGTCACCTCAACAGGTAACACACACACACACACACACACACACACAGCACTGCCGACTCAGGCTGAAGTGAAGGTGGGACTGGAACAGTTTAGTAATTAATAAAATGCTATGGATGGACTAAATTGACTAAGCTGACCATTAATATTTAGTCATTTGTATTCATATGGTACATGATGGTCATTGCACAATTAACCCCCAAAAGTGTGAGTAGTACATAAGCACTACTTAAGTATTAGGTATTTTAATATTTGTATTATAATTAACATATTTAAATTGTAATTTGCATGATATATCAGCATTTATTTATTATTAATAGTACATTTAAAAAAAAACATGAATTCAGACTAATATTAACTATACTGAAGAAAAGCTAATATAGATAATGTTTGTTCATAAGTGCATGAATTAATGTTCAATTCTACATCTTAAAATGTGAGTACATGTAATGTTAAGTAAATGATGTAAAATGCTTTTTTTATGACTGTATTATTGAATACTGCTGGTTTCAAGCATGTTTGTGTTGCAGATGAAAACGCTGACGACTGAGCTGGAGGTGGTGCGTAATAATATATCCGTGATGTCAGACATGATGAGACAGATGGAGCCTGCGAGTCTTGAGCCATCAGACACAGAGCTGCTACAGGTTACAATCAAACACGGCCACAAATACACATCCTTCCTTTCTGTTCTCAGCATGTACACACTATAAATGTGAAGGAGTGTTGCTGTTTCTCTTCTCTCTGCCGGTCAGTAGCAGCTCTACTCCATGACCAAAGATATGCAGGGCCGGATGGTGGAGCTCATACCCAGACTGAGCGATGAGAAGCTTATAGAGCAGCTACTCTGTTCCAATGACGACGTTAACACCACGTTTGCACAGTATCACAGGTTAGAGGCAAATTGCCTTGATGATAAGATGTTTGTGAGCATGCTCTGAATAATCCATCTATGAATGATCATTTCATGCACATGGAGAACTGCAAGGTGTAAATGTCATAAAAAAAATGGTAAATAAGTATATTTTTTCTTTCTTTATAATACTACAACCAGATAAAATACACATCAAAGTTGTTAAGGCAAACCGTTCCATCATAGTTCAATATGTGTTTTTCTTGCTGGTCTCACAGAATCTCACATGCTATAAACACACATTATGAGTGAACGGACATCCCCATTTTCCAGGGCCATTCCTAGTTTTTAGTGTCCTGTCCATGACCTGTTCTGTTCCTGGACATGTCCCTGTTTTTCAGCACATTCAAAACACCCACAAAATAATACACTAAAAACAAATCCAGACAAAACTAGCCTGCTGGTTCCCAAAGCAGTTATTATTTTCACCAGTAGTTGCTTTGCTAATTTAGACCTTAAGAATTTAACCTGGACAAGAGCAGAGCCCAATTTTCATCAATTATATAGCTTCAATGTAGTTTTACTGTAGCCATATTCATATTAAAATTGAAGTAATACTATTTGTGTGTATTAAATAACTTTGCACACAATTTTACATGTTCCAAAAGTTGACAAACACACATCTTAGTTATACTGAGTTGGTGGAAATGAATAGATGAAAAGTTAAACAGTTATGCCTGCAACAGTTACATATGCAGAAAGCACATACTTTGTGAAAATAAGCATAAAATACAAAATAATAAAAGAATATAACTTGGGGGTAGTAAAGCCACATTTCAAAAAGCATAAACATTTGGAAAGATTAAAAAGTTGAAATTACTCTACAGTATATTCAGTTTGTGAAAATAAAGTGTTTTTTTTAATGCAACTTTTTTGAAGATTTATCATATTCATTCATTGAGTGATGTGCTTTTGTAAAGTCATAATTGTAATAGTACAGTTTTGATCTGTTTGCTATTTGCCATTGTTACTATTTAGTGTTTTATATATATATAATATATATATATACACACACACACACATGGCAGTAATAGTAGTATACTATTCCAAACCCCTTTTAAAAACTACATTTCCCTGATGACCAAGACTTCCTAACCTTAGAGGCTCTTTATCTGCAATTTATTCAGTTTACTGCCACCCTGTGGACAACAAAATCATGGGCCTTGGGAAGGTTATGGAAATAAATAAAATCCTAATCATTCATGGGGATTTTTATTAATAAAAATACAAATAAATACAATTGTTTTTATTCAGCTAAAACTGCTCTTTGTGGGTGCTTAAAAATCCTTATAAAGTTAGCATGAACAACTGGAGAAGGTCATGAAAATAATACACTGGATGTAGTGGAACCCTGAAATGATGTCACAGCTTTTAGATGTCATATCGCTTCAAGGTTTTATTTATTTATTTATTTATTTAATAAGACATCTCATCAGTGTTCCCTAACCTCTTTCTTTTTTTTATAGATATGAAAGACATCTCAATAGACAGGGTAGTGCACAATTGGTAAGAATTCATAAATTTGATATGAAATCCACTATAATGACTGTGTTGCTTGTTTATTTGATTCACTCATAGTTCATTGTTGTATTTCAGAATCCAGCTGACACAAATCTTATTGATTTGGGAACTTCAAACCAATCAAATGCAGCCAATGGTGCTCATAGCACAATCAGCCAGTCAGCAGTCACCACACTATCCAATCAGATGGCAGGACTCAGTAAGTTCTGCTTTTGCTAATATTTCTTGATCATTTACGCTCATATTTTATTGTAATATTAGTCTTCACGGTTATTAATTTTTTTTTTCTGCGTGATTTGCTACAGGCACAAAAGCTGAGGATTTAAAACTAAGTAAAAGCAGCTCATCACAGAAAAGGTAAGAATTTAAGGAATAGTCCACACAAGAAAGTTTGCTTCTTCATCAGAACAGTTTTGGAGAAATGTATATTCTATATATATATATATATACACACTCACCTAAAGGATTATAAGGAACACCATACTAATACTGTGTTTGAGCCCCTTTCACCTTCAGAACTGCCTTAATTCTACGTGGCTTTGATTCAACAAGGTGCTGAAAGCATTCTTTAGAAATGATGGCCCATATTGATAGGATAGCTTCTTGCAGTTGATGGAGATTTGTGGGATGCACATCCAGGGCACGAAGCTCCCGTTCCACCACATCCCAAAGATGCTCTATTGGGTTGAGATCTGGTGACTGTGGAGGCCATTTTAGTACAGTGAACTCATTGTCATGTTCAAGAAACCAATCTGAAATGATTCGAGCTTTGTGACATGGTGCATTATCCTGCTGGAAGTAGCCATCGGAGGATGGGTACATGGTGGTCATAAAGGGATGGACATGGTCAGAAACAAGGTCTCATTTAAATGATGCCCAATTGGCACTAAGGGGCCTAAAGTGTGCCAAGAAAACATCCCCACACCATCACACCACCACCAGCAGCCTGCACAGTGGTAACAAGGCATGATGGATCCATGTTCTCATTCTGCTTACGCCAAATTCTGACTCTACCATCTGAATGTCTCAACAGAAATCCAGACTCATCAGACCAGGCAACATTTTTCCAGTCTTCAACTGTCTAATTTTGGTGAGCTTGTGCAAATTGTAGCCTCGTTTTCCTATTTGTAGTGGTGATGAGTGGTACCCAGGGGGGTCTCTTGCTGTTGTAGCCCATCCGCCTCAAGGTTGTGCGTGTTGTGGCTTCACAAATGCTTTGCTGCATACCTCGGTTGTAACGAGTGGTTATTTCAGTCAAAGTTGCTCTTCTATCAGCTTGAATCAGTCGGCCCATTCTCCTCTGACCTCGAGCATCAACAAGGCATTTTCTCCCGCAGGACTGCCGCATACTGGATGTTTTTCTCTTTTCACACCATTCTTTGTAAACCCTAGAAATGGTTGTGTGTGAAAATCCCAGTAACTGAGCAGATTGTGAAATACTCAGACCGGCCCGTCTGGCACCAACAACCATGCCACGCTCAAAATAGCTTAAATCACCTTTCTTTCCCATTCTGACATTGAGTTTGGAGTTCAGGAGATAGTCTTGACCAGGACCACACACCTAAATACATTGAAGAAACTGCCATGTGATCGGCTGATTAGATAATCGCATTAATGAGAAATTGAACAGGTGTTCCTAATAATCCTGTAGGTGTGTGTGTGTGTGTGTATATGTATGTGTGTGTGTGTCCTGTACATCACTTGCTCACCAATGGATCCTCTGCAGTGAACGGGTGTCGTCAGAATAAGAGTCCAAACAGCTGATAAAAACAAAACAATAATCCACATGACTTTTGTCTTGTGAAGTGTAAAACATATTTAGAACTGTTTCACTGTTTTGTAACAGTGCTTGATCTGTGCATAATTCTCCTGAGATTCAGACAAGGTGACTTATTCACTGGAAAAAACTATATTGTGATTAGAGGGCTCATATTATAAGATAAGATTCTTTGATTTGTTTCTTGCCAACATTTGATGGATTGCAGTTGTGTGGATAACTTGTGGATTATTGTGATGTTTTTATCAGCTGTTTGGAGTCTCATTCTGACGGCACCCATTCACTGCAGAGGATTCATTGCCGAGCAAGTGTGTGACTTTTCTCTAAATCTGTTCTGATGAAGAAGCAAACTCATCTACATCTTGGAATGTTCTCAAATTTTAATGTTGCTTATTTCGCATGATTTCAGGTACTCTTTAAAAAAATAAAGGTTTCAAAAGGGGGTTTTCAGATTGATTCCATGAAAGAACCAGTTTTGGTTCCTCAAATAATTTTTCTTCTAATGTGAAGTTTTTTTTTTCACTATACAGAACCTTTTGTGGCGTGGAAAGGTTCCGTTGATGTTAAAGGTTCTTCATGGAACCACAAAGGCCAATAAAGAACCTTTTATTTTTTTAAGTGTTGATTGTGTTCCAAGCATACATGTTGAGGTGCATCAACACCAAAGTGTAATACTTGATCTTTCTATAACATATATTTTGTGTGATTTATTACCAGTCCAGAATGCTCTGCAGGTCCAGAGGGACATGCAGCCAGTCAAAGAGGGAGACAGGACACTGGGGTGGTAAGTGTCTCTGAATTATTTAGTCCTGCAGGAAGGATATCATGTTGGAAACAGAGCTTTCAATTAGCTTCTCTT
This sequence comes from Carassius gibelio, assembly GCF_023724105.1. Taxonomy (NCBI): domain Eukaryota; kingdom Metazoa; phylum Chordata; class Actinopteri; order Cypriniformes; family Cyprinidae; genus Carassius; species Carassius gibelio. Next base: position 25,782,017 of record NC_068398.1, on the reverse strand, counting down.
TGTATTACGACAGCAGCGTTCAGTAATGAATGTAACACCATTCAAGATGTTTCTGTGTGTTGTTTTCACTTGCCATTGGATGCAACGATACATGTCCATCATTTAAACCGGTTGTGTGTCTGTTAAGGATGACAGCCTAGACTCCACCCCCCTTGGCAGCTCGCCTCAGTTTCATTGGATGCTTGAAAAGGGAATGGTGGGTCTGATTGGCTGATAAAACAGTCAGTCTCCAGTGTGACATGCTATTGGGCAAGCTGGGAGCTTTTATCTTTTAGCATGTCAAAGTTTTTTTCTCATTTGGTGAATAAGTGTCCGCCTTCCTTGCTTCTGAGTGGCCCGCATGGTTTGAGGAGCTTCATTATCTTTATTTGCTGACGGTTCTGTGGGAATTTTGGTGTTTAGCTCATTCTGTGTTTCAGGCCTGGATTCTGAGCGATCCATAGCTCCTCAGTGCCTTATTTTGTGGTGTTGCCAAATTTCAAAACGACCTCCTTTCCATCCTCAGGACTGAAGCATATTGATTCTTCCTTTACACTTTAAAGCACTGAGAAGCAGGAAGCTTGTTTGAGATGGGTGTGGTTTGCAACAGATTATTCTGACATGAAATAACCATTTATTTTCTCCTGCTGTCAGATTCCTGTCAATCAGAGTGAAGTGATGGATGACATTGAACAATGGCTGGATGTAGATGATGTAAGTGACACAAACTGGGTGCTAAGCATTGAAATTGTGAGGAATATAACCATTCTGGCTCTAATTTGGATTCTTCTTGATGATTCTGATTGCATTTCAAATTCAAACTCTTCCACCTCAATTAATTGGTCATATAACAATAAAATTATTCATGTTTTAAAACAACATAACAAATATCAAAACCCACTTATTAAACCACAGCTCTGGGCCTGTATTCTGTATTCTGAGAATCCTCTCAGAGAGCTCCCAATTTAGATTAAAAGTGATTCAGGGCCAATTTGAGAGCACCTCTGAGCGAGGAAAATACAAAAACTTTTATCTTAGTGAGGAAGCGGGGCAGTCCTCGTTGCTAGCTATGACACACTCTTTTAAAGACTGTGATTGGTTGGTTGTCCAACAAGGAAATTAAAGAGTGCTTTTATGAGAAGGGTCTATTCACATTGAAATTGCAGGCAGATTTTTTCCTATTTTACTCACACTCTCTCTCTCTCTCTCTCTCTCTCTCTCTCTCTCTCTCTCTCTCTCTCTCTCTCACATACACAATATATGTATGCATTTGTGTGTGTGTGTGTGTGTGTATTTAAATATATGTATACATACATACATACATACATGCATACATACAGAGGTGGGTAGAGTACCCAAAAACTTTACTCAAGTAAAAGTAAAAGTAATTCTAGAAATATTTACTCAAGTAAAAGTAAAAGTACTAGTCTTGAATAGTTACTTGAGTAAGAGTAAAAGAGTATCGGATAAAAAATCTACTCAAGTAGTTAGTTACTAGTTACTTTGGGTCATATATACGGAGCCTTTTTTTATATAGATATATAGACAAAAAATGTATGTAATGTATGTGTGTGTGTATAAATGTATATATTTCATCAGCCTTTAATCCAATTTATGTAATTTATTATAAAACCCTGTCTGTTTATTTAAGTAACAAATATAGGTGTCATGCCATAACATATTTTTAATACGACTGACTATATTTTAAATGTGAATTTAACATTGAAAGTTAATGTGATATAAATATTGCTACTAATCTTTCATTGTTCAGAAAGAGAGCAAATAACATTTACATTATTAAACATAATTTTCACTGACAGTCTAGATTTCATTCACTCTCAGAAACTACCATTAAAATCACTGAAACTGTTAACACTGTGAAATCAATATCTTAATTATAGATTCGTACACACATCTGCACTTTGTTGTTTCTGACGAGAGAATTCGGCAGAAAGAGGTATTCAGTAAGTGAGCGAGTGAAGGAAGCACCGGCATTTCAGCGATGACTCATCGGAACAGAACCGTGTGTGATTGGTTAATGCGCAGCGCTTTAAAAACGGGTCTGTCTCTGGCTCAGCGCCAGCAAGCGATCACAGATCTGAATTTAGCAGCTGATGATATGACTTGCTGAACGTACTCGCACTGGTGTGATTGTATTAAAATTAATAAAATCTTAATCGGCTATTCTTTGTCTTTTGGAAGCTGCATTCAACCTGTTATAAGCCACACACGTACAACAAACTAATGTCACAGTGGTATCGTGTACTGTAATCGAATGTAGCCCAAGTTGTTACCTGTTAAACAGTAGACAGCACACGCGTTCATCTAATAAGGATCTCCATCGCAAGCAAATAATAGCCTTTGCAGATTTGCTTTCAATTCAGTGCAGTTCCATAGCCCCGTTTTCAACGCTGCTAATATTCTTAAACGTTACAACTCTGAGTGAACCGCTTCAGAACTCAGCGCGTGCAGCATGGAACTGAACGACTCAATCAAACTGATTCATGAACCAATTCACTCGTTTGCCAATTGGTTTGATCAAGCCTTTGAACAGAGTTGACTCAAAAGAATGAATCATTCGCGAATGGGCATCGCTCATTGTCCAGAGAAAAGTAGACGGCGCGTTTGGAATAAACTGAAGCATTTATTGCATTAAGATAAAGTAACGAGAGGGGTGTCGCCCACAGTAACGAAGTAAAAGTACAGATTTTTCCCAAAAAATGTACTCAAGTAAGAGTATAAAGTACCCATCTTTAAATATACTCCGAAAAGTATTCGTTACCCCGAAAAATTACTCAAGTAAATGTAACGAAGTAAATGTAACTCGTTACTACCCACCTCTGCATACATACATGTGCTGGTCATATAATTAGAATATCTTCAAAAAGTTGATTTATTACTTTCACATTACTTTCACATTATTCCATTCAAAAAGTGAAACTTGTATATTATATTCATTCTTTACACACAGACTGATATATTTCAAATGTTTATTTCTTTTGATTTTGATGATTATTACTGACAAGTAAGGGAAATCCCAAATTCAGTATCTGAATTATTTTAAGGGTTAAGATGCTTTCTGAATTTTTATTTTTTCTTCTTCTTTACAAGGATACTTTCTTTAATTTTAAGAGGAAACATTTCTAAGAGTTTTCTTAGAACTTTGTTACTAGGAGCAACTCTTAGAACTAAGACTGGTCATGAATACAGGCCCAGAAGTTTAAAATATATACTAATATTTACGCAGTAAGTTGATAGAAAAGACATGTTAGAAAATATTTCTATTTCAAATAAATGCTGTTCTTGTCACTGTGTCAGTTTCCACAAAAATATGAAGCAGCACAACTTTTTTCAGGTTGATGATAATGTTTCTTGAGCAGAAAATCTGCATATTAGAAAGATTTCTGAAGGATCTTTACCATCACAAGAGTAAATCATTTTTACAGTTTTACTGTATTTTTATATAAAATAAATGCAGCCTTTTTTAAATGGTAGTGTATACGAATATGTATAACTATAAACTGTCATATGAACTAGTCAGTGATTACTCAAAAGTCTTAATATAAAAATAGTGAACGATGAACATGAAAAGTAAAAGTTCAGTAAATGAACTTCTTTACATCAAGTTGACTGAAAATTGCACAATACGACCTTTTATGAAGAATAAGAAATTATTAAATACAAGTGATTTTATGTCTTCTTAAGACATTGATTATGGTTTATTGTATTTCATAAGTGTATTTGTGTTTGATATTTTGTGACAGGAAGATGATTCTGAAGGAGTGACTAGTGAAGGTAACCCTTCTTAATATGGCTATTATGAAAATGCTTCCAGCTAGTACGTTTAGCACATTTTAACACATTTTGACACATTTAATATGAGGTACAGGTAGCTTTTAATTGACATCAAACATTTTGAAAAAGCTTCAGTCCTTCTGTGCCATTTTCTAAAATTATATTTGCATGCTTAATCTTTTCTTCTGCATATAAGACAGTTGGCAACATTTATAGTTTTTAGAGAATCAAATCTCATTCTGTCAGTCTTCTGTATGACCTGCTGTAAGAGTATCAGTCTGATCTGCCGGATGTCCTTACATGGTCACCTTCATCATCAACACTTAACTCTTTCACCTTCCACTGGTCACCTAGTTTGTTACTCAGCTTGTGGTTTCTTTACATTCGCTGTACCCTCTTTTGTCAGAAATAGAATGGGGCATTAGTTTAACTCGTTGCATAGCAAATATTTGCTTTTGCTGCCTGTGTCCATTGCAGACACTATTGATGCTTTAGAATTTGAAGTGGTTTCGTACTAACATGCTTAGTGACTTAAACCTTTGTTTTCCGCAGGCCACCTATTTAGGGGTTCTTGTAGCACATTTTAAAACATTTCTTAGGCTATTTCATATGTTATTTTTTGCAATATATCTAATATTCAGCAATATTTTTTCAAATCAAACCACATTTCTTGCGACTGAAGACTAATTTCAGTGTCTTCTTTCTGTCTCACCCTCAGAGTTTGATAAGTTCTTAGCAGAAAGAGCGAAAGCAGCGGAGCGTCTTCCTTCAGTAAAAGCATCACAGCACGATCCTGGCCGTTCACAACTGTAGTTTGATTTTCTCTACAAAACCCTGTTCATAACGTCCAACATTTGTTTTTCAGTTGATTAACCATGTGTTCACTTTTCACTTTATTTATAGTCATTTGGTTGATTTCTAACCATGTAATGTCTTTATCAAACTGTATAAGTCTAAAAATTAGGTGTGGGATTTGGAGATGTTTCACATTAACACATTTAATTTATTTTATTTTTTTTGCAGATGTGTAACCATATTAAATATTTTTATAACCAGATATTAATTTCTTTAGTACAATCTATTGTAGCGGTAATTTTCTTTCATCTTTTAATGGAGAAAGGCTCCACGGTGACACATTTTAGCGATCTTTATTAAAGATCTTGATTGTTGAAGTTAAAGCCATTGTATGTATATACACTAAATATATTATATTAGGCTATTTTGAAGGAAAGAAGTGGATTTTACAGAGAAACATTTTGTGGGTTTATGTTTCTTTGTCATCAGTTTCAACTTTACGGTTCTGGAAAGTGGAAATTAAAAAAGAAAAAATATATAAAAAAGGCACAAAACAACTGTTTTGAAGTGTGCTTTAGAAATAAAGAAAATAAACTTGGAAATTACAGTGAAAGTGGTTTGTCTGCAGGCTTCTGTGTGTCTCTAGTATGAGTGTAATATGTACAACCTTATACAGGTGCTGGTCATATAATTAGAATGTTATAAAAGAGTTGATTTCACTAATTCCATTCAAAAACAGAAACTTGTATATTATATTCATTTATTACACACAGACTGATATATTTCAAATGTTCAATTCTTTTAATTTTGATGATAATAACTGACAACTAAGGGAAATCCCAAATTCAGTATTTCAGAACATTACAATATAAATTAAGACCAATGCAAAGAAAGGATTTTTAGAAATCTTAGCCAACTAAAAAGTATGAACATGAAAAATATGAGCATGTACAGCACTCAATACTTAGTTGGAGCTCCTTTTGCCTGAATTACTGCATACAGTTGGTCAGCAGCAGGAAGCAGGAAGTGCTCTTAAACTTCCCAGTATAAATTAAATTTATGCATTTAGCAGACGCTTTTATCCAAAGTGACTTACAGTGCATTCAGGCTATACATTTTTACCTATCATGTGTTCCCGGGGAATTAAACCCCCAACCTTGCGCTTGATAGCGCAGTGCTCTACCAATTGAGCTACAGGTATATGACTGTGTTGACCTTGGACCTCAGAAAACACAGTGGACCAACACCAGCAGATGACATGACACCCCAAACCATCACTGACTGTGAAAACTTTACACTGGACCTCAAGCAACGTGGATTGTGTGCCTCTCCTCTCTTCCTCCAGACTCTGGGACCCTGATTTCCAAAGGAAATGCAACATTTACTTTCATCTGAGCAGATAACTTAGGCTACACTATTTCACACTTAGGACACACTCAGCAGCAGTCCAGTCCTTTTTGAAGCGAGACACTTCTGACGCTGTCTGTTGTTCAAGACTGGCTTGACACAAAGATGCGACAGCTGAAACATGTCTTACGTCTGTGTGTAGTGGTTCTTGAAGCACCGACTCCAGCTGCAGTCCACTCTTTGTGAATCTCCCCCACATTTTTGAATGGGTTTTGTTTCACAATCCTCTCCAGGGTGCGGTTATCCCTATTGCTTGTACACTTGTTTCTACCACATCTTTTCTTTCCCTTCGCCTCTCTGTTAATGTGCTTGGACACAGAGCTCGTGAACAGCCAGCCTCTTTTGCAATGACCTTTTGTGTATTGCCCTCCTTGTGCAAGTTGTCAATGGTCATCTTTCGGACAACTGTCAAGTCAGCAGTCTTCCCCATGATTGTGTGGCCTACAGAACTAGACTGAGAGACCATTTAAAGGCCTTTGCAGGTGTTTTGAGTTAATTTGCTGATTACAGTGTGGCACCAGGTGTCTTCAATACTGAACCTTTTCACAATATTCTAATTTTTCTGAGATACTGAATTTGTGATTTCCCTTAGTTGTCAGTAATAATCAACAAAATTAAAATAAACATTTGAAATAAATCAGTCTGTGTAATGAATAAATATAATATACAAGTTTCACTTTTTGAATGGAATTAGTGAAATCAACTTTTTGATGATATTCTAATTATATTACCAGCACCTGTACAGTTTATGTTGAAGTTATGTTAAAATATATTCAATAAAATTTGTTGTTAGAAATATTTTTTTTTTTTTTTTTTTTTTACTAAGCACTGTAATACTTTATAATGTTTAAATTCAGCCCACAAAGACAAAATATAAAAATGTCCCAGTTCAAAACCGTACATTGGCTTGATTCTTAATACTGTGTTTTTTACCTGGATAATTCATGGTTGTTTTTATGTTTCATGATGAACTTGTGACCTAAACTCAATCTGATGTTATTTTTATTGTTAAGGCGCTGAATACAAATGCAGCAGTTGCGTGGAGTAGGCAGATTCTGGTTCCTCACTAAAGCTAAGCAGACCAGAGCCTGGTCACTACACTGCTGGGAGACCCTTTGTAAAAATCTAGTTGGCTGCTACAACTAATATCAGTCCAGCCAGCAGGGGGCGATCATTCCATGTATTAAATGGGTGTAAAAGTCCTAGTGTAATGCCACCTCAATTACAAATTTGACTTTGTTTTCTTTTTGTAGCTGGTGGCACATTCTGATGGCTGGTAGGCCGTTGTGAACAACTAGCTTGCTGCTATAGCTAGCTTTAGTCCTTCAAGCAGCGGTTGCTCATTCCTTGATTTGTATAAGTCCAAAATTCTTAGTATAACGAATCAGTCTAGAGCCTGGCCACTACATTGCTGGGAGACCCTTTGTGAAAATTTAGTTAACTGCTGCAACTAGTTTCAGTCCTAATCATTCCTAATATAATGACGCAGACTTTGGAGTCCAAGGTGTTTTGGGACCCTTGTGAAGTTTTGACATTTCCTGACAACTGTGCATTTTACATTAGCCATTAATATTGTTATAAATTAATGTCTTACTACACTGTAATTTGCACAAACTGGGCTACAATAATATGTGAGCAGCATATAGTTTGTATTTTGGAGAAAAACACGTATAGGCTATATGTGGTTATTGAAAAAACAAACTAAAAAAGTTACTGAGATAAGACCGTTTGTTTGTTTTACTTGCCCGACCGGTCAAATAGCCTGATAAAAACATAGCCTAAGTGACAAAAAAAAAAACATCAAAATAATTATATAAATAATAAAATAGTATCTAGGTCGCGCTGTTGAGGCTCACTGCTTGTCTCCTCAAAACAAATGAGCGTAACACACATAAAGAAACTCAGAAGAAGGTAACTATTCAAAATATTAATTTACTCCTAGTATGACATATTTAAGTAACATACCATTACAAGTGAGCTATTTTGCTGAACATTCTCATGACGCAAAAAAAAACAAACAAAGAAAACGATGGGAAGCATTACGTGAAGTCTAGTGCACGTGCGCATTAAGTGCGCTCTTTCACTGCATAATTCAGTCTATTAACATACATTCAGAATTATCACAAATTCAAGACATGTGGACAGAAAATGTATATGTTTATATCACCTCATATAGTTTATCAATTTTATATGATGAGTCCGTTTTTAACTCCAAAAATTACCATGATCACAAATGTTTTTTATTTGTTTATTTATTTATTTATTTTTTATACAACAGTTCAATAAACTAGAAGACCCATATTGCCTGTGTTTGTATTTCGACAACATAAATAATTCCACACAAAGCCACAGTCACTAATCTAGAGCTCAATGGTCACAGCACTGTTTAGCAACATGAGGGTGTTTCGCATCTGAATGAATCAAACATTTAAATGATTCAGTTCAACTGCAATTACTCACTTAAGTGACTTACTTAATTTCACATTTAAAGTATCTTTTTTATTATTTAAATAATTTCAGATATAAGTATTCAACGTTTTATGTTTTATATATCAAAACATTATTCATGCAGTTTTAAAAATAGGTCTTTGTAAAGGTAAATACAGATAAAAAGAAAAAAGGTAAAAGCTGACAGAGCACTGATGAAAATATTGCTTCAGAATAAATTGTTACTGTAAATATGAAGCCTGTACTGTAGCTTCAAGATTGTATTGTACAGTATTGTATATTCTGCCATAAAAATAACAATATTTACAGGTTTTCAATTTAACTGTGTCTGTGAACAATCCTTTATAAGCCTTTCTTTTCCTCATACTTCAAAAGCTAGAGCAGTCCAAGTTTGTTTAAAGCCACACAACAATTACACAATGCCAACTGGTGAATTATTTAGCATTGAGACTGAGTTTTAAGTCCTTTTAACTGATGATATATCTGATATATATTTTGATGCCTACAAACAATATATAAATAAAGCTTGAATAAATAAAGAAGAGAATAGGCCAAGGCCTATTTGTGACCAGTGCAGTGCATAATATTATGTCATGCTGTACATACATTTGTTAGCAAATCACACTTATTATTGATCTCTTTCACTCAACTAAAGCTAATTTCATCACAAATCAATTATGGCAAATATCTCCGTATGTAGGTATTTATAAAACAAGACAAGATCTGGGTGATCAGTATTAAAAATGCATTTATTATAAAATATTACAAACAAATACAACACACATAGTATTGTAAAACACTGAAGTCTTCATGATGTGAACTGTCCAGTGCTGAATGGAAATGGGGATGTGATGCAATTTAAAAGTGAAAGTGGGTGGTCACAGAATGAATAAATAAATAAATAAATAAATACATTTATAAATAAATAAATAAATAAATACATTTATAAATAAATAAAACCAAGAAAGCATTTAGGATTTTGAAGACTTGAATAACGTGGTGTCGTCCAGTATGAACTTCAGGGTTCGGAGAATCTCATTTCTGACGATTTCCCACGCACAGTAACTGAAATCCTGCACAGAAAAATGACAATAAGCATCAGAATGTTTATCATGTAACACGAGAGATGACTTAATAAGTCAGAAGTTGAGAACACAAGAGTAGGCTATACCTTTTCTTTCAGAGTTGAGGATAAAGTCTCGAAGTAAACCCTGAGTGAAGCTTCTCTGCTGGGAAAATCCTGTGCCTCTTCAGAGTTTTTCATAATCTGTATTTGCCGAGACCGAGGAAACATGAAATACGGAATATAAAAGTCATTATCAATTTCACGTTAAACACAAAACTTTTGATAGCTATTCGAAGATCTGGAAATTCCAAAAGATTGCTCGGATGAACTATACAAAGTGACAAAAGACTCAAAGAGCCAATTTACTTGTACTGCAGAATAATAATAGGCTAATAATCAGTTAATATTGTGTGTAGCCTTATTTTCTAGGGTATCTACTTTCCTCCCAGAATAATTTCATCTCTAAAGTTTAAGATATTATCATAGGAAAATTAAGTTTGCTCTTTTCTTACGCATTTGCTTTTCACAATCTGCTTGTATATGAGGCCTCGAAAATTGATCCAGTTTTGTTCATCCCACTGGTCTAACTCTGGATCACTGGAGTTCTCGAACAGGGCGTCAATATTCTCCAGTGTCTGGTAAACTGCCTTTTCTACACCAGCAACCTTCAGAAATAACAGGTGAAAAGTAAAAACGTGAACAACCAGAAAATATTCACATTTATTTAACAAGATTATTTCCAAAATTACCTGATCCGTGGTTTCGGAGTAGAACGCATTTCGCGGGAAATGAATGGCAACCCTTTCCGCCAGGCACTGACTAGGGAAAAGGCCTCCCTAAAACAAAATTAATATTCGTTAAATAAATAGCATATATGTGTGTATATATATATATATATATATATATATATATATATATATATATATATATATATATATATATATATATATATATATATATATATATATATATATATATATATATATATACGTCACTAAATTACACCACTGAAGACTCTCTGCTTTATTCTTACCGTATTTAAAACTTTGTAGGAGTCCTCCATTAATTCCTTACTAAGGACGCAGTTGGTTGGCAATGACCAAACCTGCGCAAAGAAGAAAAAGCTGCACAGCAGGGCCACACGAAGAATGTCCATTCTGACTGATGCCTATAGAAGCAGAGACCAAGTGAGTTTAAAACAAGGATAGTTGCTACAGTTTATATAACCGACTGCGTTATAAACAGATCGAAAAGAGAAAAGGACTTTTACATTCATTTTCTGGCTTCAAGTTTTATAAAAAATGCTTGGGGACTATTGATGAATTTCCATTTTCGAGACGTTTGTGCTCGTTTCATTCAAGTGCATCTCAAATGAAGAGCGATTTCCCCTTCGTTCATGCGAAATTAAGATTATGTGTCGTAATCTGGTTTTGGAGTTACAACCATTGCTTTTAGATTAGATTTAACAAACAAATACATTCCAGCGAATATGAAAGAATTATGACAGATGAGCTCAGCAGAATAACATTGTGGCATGTAGACACATGTTTTTGTTCAAGACAGAACTAGTTGACAACTTGGCTACTATGTTACTGTTCAAGTGGTACATTTGAAGCCTTAGACAAGATGAGCTTGACAAAATAGCATACAATTTCAGACATCCAAGATGATTCATATAAATAGGAATTTGCAACCGATTCATCAAATCATAAAATACTAATTGTAATCAAAATGATGGCTTTTATTTTACGGTCCCTGCTGACTGTGATTATTACATATTTGCATAATATGCAAAGTGTCCTGGTGTAGCAAACAAAAAATCAAAGAAACAAAATCACAAACAAAAGACAGTGCTCTAGAGGGATGTGATATAGGGAGGTTAACCATGCTCATAACACTGCATATTTGTGACCTACTCTATGGTCAGTAACAGATGTTTGATGTGGGAGATCCTTTCTCAGGTATTCCTGGCCTCATGTCTCTCACCTCTGGTTTTGGTCTGGGCCTGTGGTTATAAATCAGACCAACAAATGCTCAGATTATTCATTTTAATATTTAGCTTTATGAAGTAGAACTAATTTTGCTCTAAAAGCAGCCTATCATCATCTATTGATTATATTAGTAATCCCCAGATAATATTATTATTATTTTCTTATGGCTGCAGTAAAATGAATAACATTAATGACACTTTCTTTTAACAACGTTGTCTTTATAATATGATCTATTTACAGTGTTACATTTTGAAAACTGAATAAGATTTCTGAATAAGAATGTATGCCCATAATAACAGACTGGGATTTGCCCAAGCGTGTATGTAGTCTGTGGTTAGTGTATGAAAAAAAAAAACTTTTATCTGCTTCTAATGAAATACAACAACTGCTATTTTTCAACCTCGTGGGTATGTGGAGACCGCCACTGGCATCTTACCTTAGAAAGTGAAAATGAGGACGGGGAACAGAGAGTGCTGAGTGATGACGAAAAGTCACATCTGTCATTACATCTGTCCCTCCCTAACTGTTAAAGACACTAGTCTGCTGTGTGAGGTTGTTTGAGAGCAAAAGAAATCAAGCACTGGTGCTGGTTGTTCTGCCAAGCGCCTCAGGGAGACTAATGATCAGAACTTCTGAGTAAACCTCTCACAACCGACAAAATACTAATCAACACAGATTTATGACTCAGACTAAACAAGAGGTTATTGGAGTCATTCTCTTGGTAAATTAAACATACAAATCTCATACAAACATACAAAGTTTGGCAGCTGTGGAAAAATTTTTTTTAGCAAAAAGGCAATAGGCCTACATGCACAATTAAGCATAAACCGGTTTACATAACTTTGGTGCTTTAACTTAAAATATTAGATCTTTAAAAAAAATGTTTACTTCCCTCCGAAGTGTGACACTTTTTTGGCCATCATAAGAAATTGCTGTGGAACTAGTTATTACATTTTATACGGAGTTTAAGAAAATTATTAACTGGTTTCCATCAATCACTTAACATTATAACAACACACATTATAAAATATAATAGTCTATTTAATAACAATCTGCATTCATAACATTTGTCATACATAATAAACGTATGATAGATCAACCAAATATGAAAATTTTCTATTAACTGACTCACCCTCAGGCAATCCAAGATATAGGAGACTTTTTCCATCAGTAGAACCGTATAGGAGATTTTTTGGTGAAACCATTGTCTCTGGTAACTCATAAACTGCGCTGTCTCTGGCTGCCGGCTTATGAGTGTCAAATAAACATGTACATACAAGACCAAATTATCAGTGGTTCCTGATGACACACTGGGTTATGATTCATTCAATTCATTTACATCTATAATGGAGGCAGAAGTCAGAATAACAATGAACCAGCTGTTAAGGTGGTAGTTTATATGTAGGCCATATATGCACTCTTCACATGTCAGAAGAACCATTTTTGGTTCCACAAACAACCATTCAGTCAAAGGTTCTTTAAAAGAACCATCTCTTTCATATCTTTTAATAATATGAAGAACCTTTCACCACAAATAGCCTTTTGTGAAACAAAGGTTTTTCAGTTGTTAAAGGTTCTTTATTGAACCATTTAGACAAAAAGGTTCGTCTGTGGCATCTTGAAGCACTTTTTCATTTAAGAGTATATACACTGCTTAACTTTTAAGTGTAGAATAACATTTAAAAGTAGCATAAATAATATTCTCTGAACCGGAGTAATGAAGTCAAGTCATGGTTCTTTATAGCGCTAAATACAACAGGCTTCAGACTGTCAAAGCAGCCTTAAACAGTGTGTCGAAGGAACCAAAACTCCACCGTTCTCTTGTCAGACAAAACCTCCAGTGCAGAGGACTCGTCTGGTTCCCGGGGTCTTGTCCCAATGACCTGTGGCGGGAGGAGCAAACACAGACACAGTGGTGTGGCATTTATTAACAGAAAATAACGAAGCACATGGAGGAAAAGCTGTCCAGAGGGGAAGAGTGTCCAAAATAAAACCGGGGATCTGTTGTCCTCGTCGTTCTGCGGGGTAGCCTATGTGAAGGCATGTAGTGTTCAAGAAGGAAGGGTCCAGGTAAGAGGCGTCCTGTGGGCGCACACACGTGCTCCCCTCCGGGTCGCGAGGCGAGGGGCAGCGGCTGCATCCTTCTCGCTGGCTTTGAAGGCCAGGCATCCTTGCCTGACGGCAGTGTAACGGGAGCCTGGTGAAGGGAGGCGATTAAGGGACGGGGTGCCGATGATCATTCAGGGGAGGCAGCTGACTCGTCACAGGCCATTTAGGCGAGGTGGTCTTCACTGGCTATCTGTCTCTGGGGCCTAGTTGTCCTGGTTTCCGCTGACATTCAGGGCCGTAGGGGTCGTTTTCTTATCCACCGTCTGTGCTGGATACAGTCTGAATCTGGGTGGCTACATTCACCTCAGAGAAGGAATGAAACACACTAATATTAGCGCAGATGCCAGTGAGAACATGTACATTTTAATTGTAGTAAACATTTAAACATATTACCTGGAATAAAGTCAATAAAGTCTTCTTTGGTCTGGAAAGCACACACACACCCTGTAGTTGAAGTGAAGCGGTCTGGTCACGTGCCAGTGTTTGGTGCCTTGAAAGAACTTGTATCAAATTGCAATGAGGACAAAGCACCAATGGAACCTTTCCAATGGAATTTACAATGTAAAAATATCAGGTAATTAACCTCTTTCTTTTTTTCTTTTTTGGCACACAAAAAAATCTCATAATCCATTGCACAGCACAGGGAGCACTGATGTTGACTGTGTTCATTTGTTGCAAGGATTTGTAACAAATCATGTATTTCATAATATAGTTTTAGCTTAAACAGCATTAAAATAATATCAAACTATAACGGTCCTGCCTGCTGTTAAATACCAGAGGTGACGTTTTACAAATTGATTGATCGATTGTCCCAGTGTTTACTGAGCTACGGTCTTATCCAGTGCAGGAACTCATGTGCACGATCTAGTGATTCACTACCTGACACATGCTTTGACAACGGCCCTGTGAAAGCATTACGTTTATTTTCGTTCGGAACGACGCACTCACCTCCGAAGCGCCGCTCACGAGAACAGAAACGCCGTGTAACGTTAATCCGTCCTGATTGAAAAACACATTTCACCGTGGCTGCAGGTTGTTGTTAGTCACGTTTACTGTTAACTTTTCACTTAACGGGAGTGCAAAAGTTGGTCACTTGACAACAATTCGATAATTTTGGCTCTGTATGCCACCAGAAAAGAATTAAAATGAATCAAGATGAAATTGAAGTGCAGACTTTAAGAGAACATTTTGCAGGCAATGAGAGCCTTAAGTCTGGAACTCATGGAGAGTTTTTCTTCCATTCTTCATTCATGATTTGCAGGCCTTCATGCAGCTGACTTCAGTTGTTTTCAGGTTTTCTGCTTTTAGTTCTTGTTTGCATAATAATTATACACAGTTCACACACATATATTATGTATATAATAAAACACACACATACAGCATACATTTTGAAATATTTACATGCATATTCATCGAAATTATATAATATATAAATATATTTAATATATAAATGTAACATTTTTATTTAATATGCACATGCATGTGTATTTAAATATACATAATAAATATAAACAATACACACATTATGTAAACAAAAACTTTTATTTTGGATGCGATTAATCACAATCATTTCAACATCACTAATATTCATATAGCTAAATATACGTGATGGTACAAATAAATTATGTAAACAAAAACATTTATTTCACTTTCATTAATCACGATTAATCGATTTGATTTCTTTTTTTACATGACATTTTACTTTGTTTACTTTTTACTTTGACTAAATGAAAAGGAAATTGATGATATAAAAATAAACTTATTCAAAATACAAAGTACTGGCCTTGTACATCTGTATATTACCTTTTTACAACATACTAATTAGTCAGTATTATCAGAAATAGGATTATGTACTTTATATAATTAAAAAAAATTCCAATCTGTGTATTATCTGTGTGATTTATAATCACGCCAATGAATAGACGCAGGGAGTTTTAGGTCAACTGGGAAGTCTGTTTTTATGGCTCTAATGATATTATTCTTCAACCAAAACACATCAACTTGACAAAGAAAACTCAGTAAACTGAACAAAAGCAAGGCAAAAGCAACATATAAGAGAGGAACATAATTAAGATTCATTGCTTCAAGTATATTTTATTTCACACAACATAAACAAAAGCGAACATACTAAAACCTGTCTTAATGTATTCAAAGTAAAGTCAAATCACTCAAACAAAGAGGCAGATCATGTTCAGTACACACGATTTTAGATGTTAATGCATTTTGGATGTCTTTCTTGGCTTGACATCTGCTCTGACCACTGATCTATAATCTAGAACATATACATACATACATATAAATATATATATTAATCATATATAGATCAGTGGCTCTGACCTTTAAACTTAACCTGTATGGTCATGCTAGTATAGCACATTTATATATATATATTATATATATATATATATATATATATATATAAAACACCTGAGAACTGCTTTGGAAATAGAGAAGAGGAATCTGAGGTCAGTTGCACTGAAATTTGGAGGTTAACTACAGAGGATGAGCGTAATGCTGCACACATTATGATCAATACCAAACATTAAAGAGAAAACGTATATCATTTCCAGTGGTCACTTATCCAGAAAACACTGGCAACTGTGTGGGTTGAGAAAGTTTGAGTAGGTGTCAGTGAGGGAGGTCTACTGTGAGGTCCCATGGGAAATCCTCCTCAGTATTACTGTCAGCATCTTCAAACTCATTCCAGGAGATGTCATTTACCTGCCACATAAAGCAATTGGCTATTAGACAGCCCTCCGATTGGTTGATGCTAAACCACTGACCAGATAAGAACTGAAAGTACTGATTTCAGTAGACTTGGGACACATTTTCACACATTTACTTCTCTGTATATAATACATTTAATGCACCATGGACCAGAATGTTCAAAGATCTTGAAGGAACACTTACTTTTATGACTCCTCCTGAGTTCTCTTCTGGAAGGATCTCATCTGGATCATACTTGATCTCAATCGCTACTTTCCCATTTCCTATGGGACAACAATGACAAGAAATGGATGTTACCACAAATTATAATGTACTGTATAATGGTTGTGTACAGTAGGTTGCTAGAAATACTTACCCAAGATCATGAGAAGCACTTTTTCAAAGGCAGCCACCACAGCTTTGTCTTTGGCACGTTTCATTAGCGTCCCTCTTTTTCTCAGCTTTTCCTCTGGATCTAAAATAATTTTACATTTTAATAGATTTTACATTTAGTCATTCAGCAGATGCTTTTATACAAAGCGACTTACAAAGTAGAAGCAATCAGACCAACAAAAGAGCAACTATACACAAGTGCTGTGACAAGTCTCAGTTTAGTCTAGCACAGTGAACATAAGGTTTTTTTTCTTTAGAATAGAATAGAATAGAATTGCTAGTATTAATTGGTCAGCTGATGGCAAAACAGATGTTGTGAATTTATATATATATATATATATATATATATATATATATATATATATATATATAAAATTACACCAGTCATATTGTCTATTTAAAAAGATGAAGAATTAATAAATTAAAAAAATAAATAAATAAACAAATTTAACTAAATGAACAAATAAATAAACATGGAACAAATATAATAAATAAACAAGATATATAATTGTTTTTTATTAATCATTGTTAATTTAATATTAATTTGAATATTAGTATTATAAATCTTTATTATTTTATTTCTCATAATTAATATATATTTAAATAAATATATCAGTGCTACACAGTTAAACCTCTAGAAGTTTTGTTTTTACTTTAAACAATTACCTTCAGAGAAAAAGAAAATAATAAAAAGATTATTGCATGCCTCGAGCCAAGACTCACCTCGATCGTTGTCGATTATCTCCTCTGCCACCCCGACCCCCTGGCAGCTCATTCCATGCTGTTGGAAGGTCAACTCTGCTATGCAACCATATTTCAGAAGCACACTCTGGTCATCTGTTTCTTCTTGGCACCCTGCGTCCCTGCATCTTGAGATGTCCTTCAGCTGTTGAAACACAAAAAACTTTGTTTATAAACCAGCTATGAACAGAAGCACACTTAGAAATGAGGGTGAAAATCAAGAGTCTGTTCAGTGTATATGATCAATATTGCTGCTCACAGTAACGATGCGAGTAGACCAGCCGCCAAAGCCCAGGTAGTGATTAGCCAGGTTGTGACATTTGGAAAGGCTGAGAGGTTTAGAGCTATAGAAGGACAGATTCTGCTTTGTGCTCAATCGGACCTGAGGGATAGATGGAAAGAGATAAGAAACATATTTGCAAAACAACTTTCAATTTAAACATTCAAACCTTCTTTAAAATTTATCTAAAAAGTAGCCCATCTGTAAATCATGTGCAAATCACATCCACATTACAGCTTTATCTGGAGCTGTAATACATTAAGCTACCTTTAAAGGAGAACGTTGGAAAAGACATTGTTTATCAGTGGCCCGCTGAGCTTTAGACGCCTGTGCCGATGAGTAGAACTTCACCAGTGCATAGAACCCAGGTTCTGCCACCGTGGCATTGGGACAGACCTTCAACAGGTAAAGAGCTCCAAAAGCTGAATACACGCTCCACAGGGACTCCTAAGAGGTTAGATGAGCCATTTAATCAAAAGTAATTAAGCTTAAAGTTGGGTAATTTTATGCAATTACTGGTAATTTTACACTTAAACTCCATAAAACTCCAAGCCAACCAATCTATGACTTGTTATGCAAACATAATGTAACCTAAAAAATTGTTTGGCAAAGGTTAATAAACATAACCTAACTCAAAGAGCAGTTGAATGGTTTATTCATTGGTCATTTATTAGATACGTAACAGTGCGATGAAATATAATATAATATAATATAATATAATAATATACTTACATAAATGTAGGCCTCTGAAAATGTTGGCTGAATGTCCCAAACGAAAATAGTTTTGTTGTTTTCGAGAGGGACTTTAAAATCAATTATATCGACCTCAATATCCATGAGATTTGGACTTCAAAGAAAAATCTACAACTCGAAAACGGTGTAATTACCTCATAAATCATATGACTAAAATGAAAACGCCAGACAAATCTGAAGAATCAGTTCAGGCGATACCCCTCTGAGACTTCCGTAAACAGAATCGCATTTGGCGCGGATGCCGGACGTCATATTACGTAAAGCGCTGTGATTGGATCAGTGGAAGGATTCCGAAAGGATTGAACTAATCGGAGTTTCCGCGGTGATATAATAACTACGAAAGTTCCAAACGTTCTAAAAGCGTTCACAATAATAAAACAACATAATTTATAAACATTTTTAAAAAGACCCGGATTGTTGCGTCGCAGAACAATATTGCTTTTATTTTTAATTTTATTTGTTAAACTAAAGATTAGATAAGCGCCTGTAGAAATAGTAAAATTTTCGGATTATTATTATCTTGTTCATCGTTTTGGGATGCATTACTGCTCCCGATGGGGCACAACAACACAGATTTTGACCTGGACATCCAGTCAAAAGCTGTGGG
Organism: Carassius gibelio; assembly: GCF_023724105.1. Lineage (NCBI taxonomy): Eukaryota > Metazoa > Chordata > Actinopteri > Cypriniformes > Cyprinidae > Carassius > Carassius gibelio. The sequence continues at coordinate 25,762,947 of NC_068398.1, read as the reverse complement.
TAATGTTTAGGAAGGCAGGAAAATGAAACCACACAGGTCAAGAACATTGGATGCAATTTTTAAACTTTAATGAAGAAAGACACAGAACTTGAGAATAAGATGCGCTAATAATAAGAGCATAATATATGAGACAAACGAATATGTATACAAGAGTGAGTCTATCCATTTAGATTACAATTTTAACGTAATACTAATCTAGTCTTTTTGAGCAATAATATTGTACACATTAATAGCTCTGTGACTAAGGCCAATCTGGCCACATTTGAAAATATATTGCCATAAGCACCACTGTGAAATCAGATCCATCCTTTTTAAAGAACAGCTTTAATTTAAGAGCATTCCCTTATGAGAAGAATAAATAAAATAGTGGTAGACAATGTTTAAATATAGGAGGGAAAAAGAAAAGACGGGCATAGCCATGCAATTGGTTGACAATTCCTGTATATATAAGACCAGATCATAATAACTTAAGGAAGTTTTAAGGATTAAACTGGTTTTAGATTTGCAGGCATTGACTAGCAATACATCGGCGCCCTCTACAGGGTGCAGTTGGAATCCAGGGATCTCCTGCAATTGGCAACCCTCAGGTAGGTTTCCACCTTGTGCATGTCCTTCTTAAAACAAGCCAGCAGACGAAAGCTCTCTCTGAGGTTGTTCTCCCCCATGGTCAAGTAGAAATCCTCAAAAGGCAGTGGTAGGGAGTCGTTATCATCTATGTTTGGTTGACCATCGAGACTTCCCTGTGCAGATACAAATGCAAAATGATCTTACAGCTGCCCAAATAAGCCCTAAAGATGTGAAGATGCTGTCACACCTCCTGGTACAAGTCGTGTGAAAAAATAAAGTAGCCTGTAAGCTTGTCTCTCTGACCTTAATGAGCACATTGATGCCCATTTTCAAGTCGGCCAGCTTCTCAGTGATCTGGTTGGGGTTCCCGGCGGTCAGGCTGTTTGAGACGGTTCCGCTCAGGGTCTGGCTGGGGTACTCCCAAGACTCAATGAGGCGGAAGGAAATGCGAAGGAGCTTCAACATCTGAAGAAAGAAAAAATAACATTGGAGGCTTTAAACCACAGGCCTTTTTTTATGTTTATGCTTCCCAAACTATGATATGCAAAACAATGTGTAATGGAGAGATTTAATCTCTTAGCATCTACTGTGGTTTTTAAATATGTTCTTAAGGATTTCCATTACTTATAAGAAATTGAAGAATAAAATTGTCATCCGCTTATGTGAAAACAAAAATATTTCACTCGCAATATGCATGTTTTCTAATGTTGTATTTTTTTTAATTTGATACTATTTGTTTCATAATTGTATATATTATTGATCTTAAAGATTACACATACCCCTAAATATGATTATCCTCATGAGAGGGACCCCATCGAAAATGAATATTATACATTTGTTATATGTTATTTTATAAATATGTGTAAAATAACTTGAAAAAAATATTTAACTATTATTATATTATAACTTTTTTTCTGCTCACTATAGTACAAAATGTATTTATAATGCAACTTTCTATTATTTTTTACTTATTCTATTTTTTATTACTGATTTTAATCATATCTGTGTACTTCATTCTTCTTATTATTTATTTTTATATTTTAACTTTTCCACAGACACCATAATATCCCTTGCGGCCCCCTGGTTCGAAAACCCCTGGAACAAAGCATGTTGGGATTAAATTTTTAATGATGTCGTTTACTCACAGAGCTCTTCTGTGTTTCATCTTTTCCAGTGGGCGCCTCAATGTAGTCAGAATTGCAGAAAGACAGCGGGAAGATTTTACTCAGCTGTCTGCGCTCCTCAGGCAACAGGCTGTCCTCCTAGATAAAAAAAGACAAATTGTATTTAGTATTGTATTTAAAATGTATAATTTATAATACATTTAACTCACTCAGATAACTAAAGCAATGCATCTGCGAGCAGTGAGGAGTTCTCAAAGTCCTAAGCTTTTAAACCTGAACAGGTGTGACCAATCACATTTGCTGTAAAGGAAAGGTTAGAATCTACTAGTTCTGAATAGATTTGAATGAGAATCTTACAAAGTCATTAATCATTTTAGCGGCCAGCTGGTGCAGGTGTTGTACACGAATGACTGCGTTATTGAAGAGCCGCTGGTTATCTGATGCTCTCCCCTGGTTCACCAACAAACTAACCAGCACCACCGACAACAGCACTAACGCTAGGAGAACAAAAGAAGGAGGTTTATTTTTCATTAATGTTTTTTTCCCATGCTCCAATAAACCCTTTAAACTAGGTTTTTATACATATAATATTATATTATATAATCTATCATTTATATATGTCAAAAATGAGATATGATATAATGTCCTAGGTTCTACAACTAACATGCAAAAGAAAGCCACCACAGCATTACCTCTAGCCATTTCGCTCAGGGTAGACCAACTCTTGCAGACTTAGTTAAAAGCTTCTGAGTGTTTGTTTTTCTGGCTCAGATACTGATATTTATATGTGGCATGAACATGTTTTGATGCATCTTAATGCATGAGAGTTGAAACTTGAGAGTTTCCATGAAAACTATGCTTTAATATGCATTGTTATGTGTATTTAGACACCATACGCTCATGATGTAGTGCTTCCAGTCATTTATGTGTATGCGCATTTCCATGACTCTGGGATGATGTTAGCACACAGCCAAAAGACCATTATTTTATTTATTAAAAGGAATAATGTTGATATGAAATGGATACAAAAGCAAGTTTATACTCCATATGAAAGTTTGTAAAAACTATATGTGGTCATTATATTCTGGAAATGTTTTACAAACCACTCACTCACTATATACTCAATAAATTCTTTATAGTAATTCAACTCAAATTGTTTAACTTGTTTATTAAATAAATTCAATCCTGAAGTAGTTTAGTCTTTGGTTCTTTTAACTGTGATGATTTTGGCTCACATTTAACAAAAACCAACCAATTCACTCTCACAACATATTAGAATACTTCATAAGACCAATAAAAAAAAAAAACTTTTAGTGAATTGTTGTCCTTCTGGAAAGTAGTGGATTTACTGTACATGTACTCAATACTTGTTATGGGCTCCTTTTACTTAAATTACTGCCTCAATTCAGCGTGACATGGAGGTTATCAGTTTGTGGCACTGCTGAGGTGGTCTGGGAGCCCAGGTGTCTTTGACAATGGCTCATCTTCATTTTTTGGTCTCTTATTTTTCATTTTCCTCTTGACAATACACCATAGGTTCAGATCAGGTGAGTTTGCTGGCCAGTCAAATGAAATCAGCGTCTTCAAAAAGCTGGACAGTAGAAGGAAGCATGGAGTGCTCCAAAATTTCTTAGTAAACAGGGGCAGTGACTTTGGTTTTCAAAAAATACAACGGACCAACACCAGCAGATGACATCGCACCCCGAATCATCACAGACTATGGAAACTTAACACTGGACTTCAAGCAACTCGGACTATGAGCTTCTCCACTCTTCCTCCAGACTCTAGGACCTTGGTTTCCAAATAAAATATAAAACTTGCTCTCATCTGAAAAGAGATCTTTGGATCACTGGGCAGCGGTCCAGTTCTTCTTATACTTAGCTCAGGTAAGACACCTCTGACGTTGTCTGTGGTTTAGCAAATTCCTTGACACAAATGTATGTGGTGTCTCTTGATGCCTCGACCCCAGCCTCAGTCCATTCCTTGTGAAGTTCACTCAAATTCTTGAATCAATTTTGCTTGACAATCCTCATAAGGCTGCAGTTCTCTCGGTTGGTTGTGCATCTTTTTCTTCCACACTTTTTCCTTCCACTCAACTTTCTGTTAACATGCTTGGATACAGCACTCTGTGAACAGCTTCTTTGGCAGTGAATATTTGTGGCTTACCCTCCTTGTGAAGGGTGTCAATGATTGTCTTATGCACAACTGTCAGATCAGCAGTCTTCCCCATGTTTGAGTAGCCTAGTGAACCAAACTGAAAGACCATTTTGAAGGCTCAGGAAACCTTTGCAGGTGTTTTGAGTTGATGAGCTGATTGGCATGTCACCATATTCTGATTTGTTGTGATAGTGAATTGCTGGGTTTTTGTTAAATTTGAGCCAAAATCATCACAATTAAAAGAACAAAAGACTTAAATTACTTCAGTCTGTGTGCATTGAATTTATTTAATACACAAGTTTCACAATTTGAGTTGAATTACTTTATCTGAAATAAATTAACTTTTCCATGACATTCTAATTTATTGAAATGCACTTCTAATCCAGGGGCTGTATGAGAAGATATAATAATGAGAAGATGCATGTAACATTGCCACATAATCTGTAAATGGTGTCAGCTCCTTCCAAAAGGACATGTTTTCAATAATTATGAGAGTAAATCAGGTCATATACGTGTTTGCTGTCACTGTGGGGATGCAGGAGGATTTTCCTATTCAGATGTGGTGTTGGCCTGTGTGTAATATTCAGCAGTCTTGGGGTTGTGAAATGTCAGAGTGACATTAAGAGTTTAATCTCTTGCGGTGAAAAACAAAATACAATCTGTTTACCTGAACCTCATGGCTGTTTGGCCTGTCACTTTAGGTTGTCGGTATAAGGACAGTGTGACACTGAATAATGATGATGAAAATACAGCTTTTTCATTACAGGGTTAAACTACATTAAATATATTCAAATATCTTTAAAAAAATGTCATCCTCAACAGTAATGAGAATATTTTTGCTGTAAAACAATGACATTTTTATAAATAATGTCACATAATTTGTTACATTCCTCAAAATATAAGGAAATCATTTATACAAAATATAGGCCTATATTTATTTTCTTTTGATTGTGGAGTTTAATATGTCCTCTTCACACAATAATATGATATTCACACAATATTCACAAAATAACTATATTATATTATATTATATGTGTGTGTGTGTGTGTGTGTGTGTGTTTTCACAGAAGCTGGTCTCAGATCAGCTTGGCAGAGAAACATCTACAGAGTGAGCAGAACTGAGAGGCAGCACAAGCATTCAAAGACTGTAAGTTACTTCCACCCTGTGGTTACAGTCGGAATGGAAGCAGGTGCCAGAGGTAAATCCCCCATGATGCCTCAGCTGTTCATACTGGGCATTGTGATGACTGTCTATAGCCTACCGCCTGAACTTGGCACCTGTCAGTCAAGTGTGAGGAACCAAAACTCCTTGAAGAAACCCCTGTCAGGTGGATCTAGGCACACCATCATGAACCAAAAACCAACTTAATGAAAAGGAACAGAAAGAGAATATTAGGCTATAGTGACTGTGTTTTGTATGAGAATGCGTTGTCAATGTCATCTCATTTCTAGCCACAAGAAGGCGCCACTAAATTCTAGATCTTTTCTAAAGAAGTTGCATTCACGAAATTCGAGCTTGAATGGACTCTCATGTTTTAAAAGCCTCGAGTTATTTTATTTGGAAGTCTCGGACATTCACAGAAAATAGCTTACTTCCACTTTGAAAACTAAGGTGGATAGCACTTTAAAAACACTTTATAATTAAATGGAGATCAGTTCCCTCTCAAGTTAAGGTGAGCTGGCGCAATGCTGCTACGATCCCATGTCCAAGTAGACGGCTTTACATACCGGACACATTTAAATAACACGTTCTATATAGAGAACACTGTCTAACAGACACCGACCCGCTTCCGCTTCTGACTGCCGACTGAACCGATATGGGATAGGACCCTCTCTTTGCTCTGAAGGCCTATCACTTTTTTTAACTTTACCTTTGGCTTCGTTAGTAAGATGGTTTCTCAGTCAGACACACAAAATATGAATTGTCCAAGCAGCTTGTCCTATGTATATTTTATAAATAGCTTCAATGGAAGAATGAAAATCAACTAGATTGAAGTCTGTACAAAGAGATCAGACTGAACCCACGGCCTTGGTGTTGCTACCATAATATTGGCCTATTCTTGACAACTTTTAGGCAAAGAAGAAGCACCTGGCCCTGAAGCCGCCTGCTGCATGTTCACAATGACCTTTGGCCCTTTCATTGTAAACTCATTTTGAAAGTTTGACACCATTGATGTCCCTCATGGCCTTAGCTTTTCTGCACAAAGACAAGAGCTGTATTTCTGTGTCCTTAAACGGTTTGAGGACCTGGATGAGCTGGGCTCTTCCTTTAAGGCAAACTCCACCTTGTTCCCACTTCTGGTCAACTCTTGTTTCAAAGGGGGCGATGTTACACATCTACCCTGGAATGCTCTGACTCCGGTTCCACAGGCTGCTCATCACAGCTCTCCGGTCGTCTCATGTTGCATCTCTTCGGGCAGCTGCGGCTTCTTTGCTTTGGAGGCACCACTCGTTGACGGGACGACTTTCTCCATTGCTTCCTTAGCTTACATAGAGGCTGAATCCCAGGAGAGGCTGTTCACATTCCTGTCCAGCCCGTAAAGGAAGCAAACAAAGGTTGTTCAGGTCAAGTGCACCACTCTAAAAATGCTGAGCAATGAGTAATGTGTTCAGTAATCAGTTAACGAATCGCCTCGCGCACGTTTCTTTGGAAAAGTTACCGAATAAATGTTGGACCTGTGACCTAGCGGTTAGTGCATATCCTGCAGACACAGTTGTGTTCGTGTGAGTTACTAACTCCACAATAATGACCTGTCAACTGTTTCCATTAATAAGCAGCCCCTAAAAATAAAATATAACTAAATAAATAAAGGCAAAAACCCTAATGACAAATGTAGAAGAGTTAAAAGAACACAAAAGAGTACAAATAAATAAATTAAAAGAATGTTTAAACTGGAAAATGTATTAAAAAAGGAAGGAAAAGCAAGCAAATATTACATATGTTATAGTACGTTTATTATGATTCTAGTGATTTTTTTTTATACCATATGAGTTTCACGGTCATTGCCATGAAAGAATGTGTCTCCAAAGACACATTTAAAACTACAAACCAAGTTTTCATTGGTTTCAAATGTCTGCTTTCAGTGGCATTACAAATAAAGAGGGTTGATTTCATTTCCTAATCTTCTCTCCAGTATTAAACTGGACACTGAGTGTGTCACTCAAACGGCAGTGAGAATGAATGAGCATATTAACACCACTCGGCTTCCACTCATCAGAGTGAAAGAGATGCAGTGAACACACTGACCGGCTGTCCTGAGGTCACGCTTCACAGCTGACCTCTGACCTCATTTGTATGCATGGCACTTGTGCGGCTGTTATCCAGGGGATGCCGCAGTAGTTCTGTGACGTCCAGTGAGGGGCATGTGTGCTTATGTGTATAGGGTTTGAATACGTGTGTGTATGTACAGTATGTGTGTGAGAGAGTCACTAATGCCTTGACTGAAGTATTCAGTGCACCTTCAGTGAAGCCTTCATTTACCTCTGCAGTTCATTCATTTTAACAGATATTTATGCCTTTTTACCCTAGTCTTTTAAAGTGTATTCAGGGTTAAGCCTATGATGTTTTAAATATGATAGACTGGACGGATAAATAGTAAGTATTGTGACCTCAGGGTGCCGTATGTTTGCAGTATCAGCTGGACAATTTGCAATAGAATTATTATATATATATTTTTTCAATAATTAGTTTCGATAATGTAACAGTTCAATTTATCATCTCTTAATTGCATTAAATGGATTAAAACCCCAAGGCTCAAAAAACAAGTTTATTTCAGTCATGTAAACAGAGAAAATATACAATAAAATTTACAAATGTTTCAGTTCTTTAATTTTTAAAACAATTTTTTTTTTCTTTTACAAGATCTATTGCATGCATTCAGCGAGTGACAGATACTGTGAGGTGTAAATACATTCAGAAAGAGTGTTATTAATGTTAAGAACATTAAAATAGAATCAAAAAAATATTAACCTAAAATTTCACAATTTGCTGATATTTGAAAATTAAATGACCTGCAAGATTTTGATCATTGCATTACATGAAATACATTTTGATTAATATTATTATTAATATGTCTCGTACAATTGAATAAAAATGATAAATGAAAATGTTTTTCTGAAAAGCATTTGGCCTCTGTAAATACTAGCATTCAGTTATTCTGCATTCTCTCTGGTATTCTCTGCTTCTGCATTCTTATTTTTTTCTCTGTCACATTATTATTGCATGAACAAACTGAATTATGGATAGGTTACATTTGTCCTCGTAATCTTCTGTCTCTCTGCTCACCTCCCTCACTGTTGGTTTGCATTCTACAAAGAAATATAATAAAAGTGAAAGAAATGCCATTAATAAAAGTTTGAAAGCATCAGAAACTTCATGTTTAAAACTTCCAACATTTTTAGCACGGAGGGCTTAAATAAATTGGTATCGGTAGCCAGTGCATGTTTAATCACATAAAATGGATCCTCAAAAGTGCAAAATGTTTCACCAATTGAATAAAAAATAAAAATAAAATTATGTGAAATGACAAGCAAATTAAACAATAATAATAATAAAAAACTTCCAAATAATTCTTTCAATCGGTTATGTGAGAGACAGATAAATTGTTCACTTTGCAATAAATCGTTGATAACCAAAATGAGAATACATTTATGAGTGTGCAACTGTAATTTCTGGATGAGTATATTAAAACATAATAGGGATGCTAGCAGTCACATTAGCTCATTGTAGCAGACATAAGTAATGTGTCCACAGAACATCATGCACAGTTTCCACACAAAGCTTATGAAAAGCTGGCTAGATTTTTTTTACTTATGACCCTGACACATCCATAGATACATGTTAGTTTTTCTGACATACAATGACCTGGTGAAGCAATCCTTTGCATAGTTTCATTTACAGACTATTCTCTGTATATTTTGTCATTACATCCATCATCCACAACACAACTGGTCAGAACAACTGCAAATCTGGCTCATACAGTATATAATAAATGATATCTAAAAGTAAAAATAACAAATAAATGACCTACATAAATAAGCCAGGGATTTCACAGACTATATACTTGCATTAAACAATTTGCAAGCACACCCCACACACACCACCTCATTACAGAATTCATATTTACAATATGTTCAGCTGGGGAGCTAACTGTTGGGAAGACTCTTTTACAGTTTGTGTGTTTTATGGTCTGACTTAGTTCATCTTAAAGATTTATTTTTGTCTTTGGGCCAACTAGAGATTCTGCTTTTACTTGATTTAAGGTTTAAAATACTGCCAGAGTCAAAAACCAAATTAACTGCTGTTAGTAAAGTCTGCATAAAGGCAAATATTGTTATATACAGTGAACTTTTAAGACTAATATGCTTTGCTAAATGCTAATAATCAGGTCATTTTTAATGTTAATCTTATTTAGTGCAAAAGTGTTTATTTTGAATTGAAATCATTCAAATTAGCTGTAAATATGGATCTCAGATGTGTTAAATGTTAAATGCAATAAAATTAGATACTACATAAACATATGCAATTCAGGATTTCTTTTAGGCTTTGCCAGGTATCATGACAAGTCCCTCCTGTTATTCCTCTTAATTAGTTAATTAAGGATTAGTAATCATTAACTTTTTTCTTTTTTAAAAATGTTGTCATGTCAGGTTCTGTGCATTAAAATCATTGATATCTGCACTAAGAGCCCAATCATTTCCATTGGCACTAGACAAACAGTTGGTGATCATCTTCTCAAGGGCAGTACTGAGAGGAGCCATCGACTGCATCAATAATACTGATTACAACTCGAATCTTCCCCATACTGACTCCATGAATTTCTTTCATTCTGGCTGTTGTGTGCCAAAGTATAACTCTGAACAGTCTCCTGAGGGGTCTCAGTATTGCTGGGCTTTTTTTATTTTTAAGTGTACATGTCTTGATCTTGTTACACAATGGACTCCCTCAAGTTTTCCGCAGTGGCTGAGGAGTCAGGAACGGGGAAAGGGGCAGAGTGCAAGACCACATCGCTCTGAACTCTCACCGGGGGACGCATCCCCCCATGTTGTGGCTTCCCACGTTGAGAGAGGGAGAAACCCTTAGGTTTGTCGTCTTCAATGGCTTGATCTCCATACAGACAACTCATTTTCTTAGCTATCATCCCCACTTTTTCTGGCACCTCTTCACCTTGTCTCTTCGAGTCCGTCTTCTCTCTGTACATATACGAGGCGTGTTTGAGGCCGCGTTTGAGGACGTGCTTGCGGTAGGCTCTTTGAATGGTCGAAGCGGACACTTCTTCTTGCTTCCGTCTGAGAGTGCTGGTGATGGGCTCATACGAAACCTTCGAGGGGTTGTTGGCCATGAACTTCTCCTCCATAGTTGCTTTCATGGCATCCATGGCATCAGAATCTCCCAGCACCTCTGTAGTGAGGGCCAGGAGGATGTCCAGACAGTGGATCTTATCACCGGGGACCATGGGAAGGTCCATTGTGATCAGCTTAAGGGTGTTCGGCTTCGCGATCCTCAGGGGGTCTTTCAGCGTGTCGCAGAACTCGGACAGTCTACTGTAAGCGATGAACTGAGAGGCGGTGGGGTCGAACTTCTCCCAGGTTTCGTAGAACATCTCAAAGTCGTCCTCGCACAAGGGGTCGCTGCTTTCTTCTGTCGCCACGTTGAAGTTTTCAAGGATAATGGCTATGTACATGTTGACCACGACGAGGAAGGACATGACAATGTAGCTGCAGAAGAAGACGATGCCTACCGCAGGGCTCCCGCAGTTTCCTCGGACAGGCGATCCCGGGTGCTCCACATCCGGGTCGCAGTCTGGTGGGCTGTTGAGTATAGGGGCCAGCAAACCATCCCAGCCGGCCGAGGTTGTGATCATGAACAAGCATATGATGCTGTTCCCGAAGGTCTCAAAGTTAAACATGTCATCGATGCCTCCTTCTTTTTTCACATAGCCGAAGTTGGACATGCCAAATATGGAGAAAATGAACATGATTAAGAACAGAAGCAAGCCGATGTTGAAGAGGGCAGGAAGTGACATCATCAGCGCGAACAGTAACGTCCGGATTCCTTTGGCGCCGCGGGTGAGCCGCAGGACGCGGCCGATTCTGGCCAGTCGGATGATGCGAAACAGCGTAGGCGACACAAAGTACTTCTCGATGAGATCTACCAGCAAAAGACCTGTGAGACGAGACAGGAAATGTTATAAGCAATGATTTATGAGAGAAAAAGCTAGTCTACAACAAGGTACTCTTTGAATTCATGTTGCTGTTTCTATGATTTTGAAGTTTAATGACCCTAAAAGTGTCATGTAAATCAAGTAAAAAATATTTCATGGATTATATTACTTTAATATAATAACTTTTATAATTATTAAGCGCATTTTCCTTACACCTTAACAATGTGTACATAAGTGAAAGCAACACACACACACACACACATACACACACATATATATAACATAGTATATGACATTTTACAACCTTAAATTTGCATTGTAATAAAAATGTAATAATTATATTATTATTTTAGGAGACCTTTATACACTGTTATTGTCACTGTCACTATGATATCATTTCATGTAAAAAAATTTTGCATCACATGACTAGCAAACACACACACACACATATATATATATACATTAATATAAATAAGCAGTGAAGCAGATTTGTTAAAGTATTAATTTTGTTGTAAGAAAAATAATAAAAGATTGCAATATTATCTTCTAAAAAGTTTTTTTTAAATGTATTTTTATTCTTTAATTTAATATCAGGACAGTTATATAACCCTGACATTTTCTCTGGCTTCATGCCTGACAATAAATAAATAACAAAAATATAATGTATATGATAATAAATACTATATAATGTAATGAATTTGGATTCAGAAAAACGTGCTCATAATATAATGGTATAGAAGATGAACATTAACTGTACTTAAATTGCAAAAACATGGAAGTAAAAAATGAGCATCCTGTCCCTGACCCATGAACATTTTTCTGCTTCATGATTACTTAATGATTAACATCAGTGAAGCAGACTTACCTAATATTGAAAGAATGACCACCACAAAATCAAAAATGTTCCACCCAATGGAAAAGTAGTGATAGCGCAGGGCAGTGATCTTGAGTATACACTCCCCGGTGAAGAGTACGATAAAGACGAAGTTGATAAAAAACAGAATATATTCCTTCTCTGCACTCTGGTCATCGGTCTCCACCATCATGGTCACCATGTTCAGGCAGATCATCACCATGATGAAGATGTCAAAGAACTGCTTGGTGACCAGGTCGAACACCAAACCTTGGCAGCAATTCTTCAAACATCAGAAGAGAAGACCACCCCAAGGAAAAGAAGGTGTGAGTTAGTACAGATTCAAGTCTTTTAATGGTTAATCTGGGGGGGGGGGGAACTATTACCGTAGGCCTTGGAATTGGTTTCTGTGGCTTTTTGGCGCCAAGTTTCTTCATGGCATTGTAGTATTTTTTCTGATCCTCGGTCATGAAGATGTCAGTTCCTCCTAAGTGTAGACACAGCGACAATTATTTCACGGCAGAAGGCATTTTAGTGTTTCTACAGATCCAGAAGAACAAGTGCCAACACTTATCTTTGCCTTTTGTTGGTTGAAATTGTCAATGATGACACCGATGAATAGATTGAGGGTAAAAAAAGAGCCAAAAATGATGAAGATGACAAAGTAAGTGTATATGTAGAGGTTGGACTCATAGTCTGGCTGCTTTTCAACCTACACAGAGAACAAAAACAGTGTTTAGGAATAAAACATGTATTACAGGAGAACAATTGAAGATCTGTTAGTCAAAGGCTGAAAATCAACATTACATCACGTGAATCCACAGCACTATACATGATGTCCATCCATCCTTTGAATGTTGCCTGGAAACCAAAATCATTTTTTTTTGGTTTTAAGTATCCAATTTTTAACATTGCAGTTGTTTATGGAGGGCAGACATTTGAAGATGAATATAAATGCTCACCACTTGCAGTAAGGAGAGGTATCCCATGCCTACGTTATCAAAATTAACCTTTGAATTCATCCATCGCACACTTGGATCATCCTCTGAGAGCATTAAACAGTCACTCTTATTGTTGACCAGATCGACTGGAAAACGTTCTTTGGATGTCATGTTATAGCAGTAGGAGAACTTTCCAGCAAAAAGGTTGACTCCCATGATGCTGAAGATGAGCCAGAAGATCAGGCAGACCAGGAGAACGTTGAAGATGGATGGAATGGCCCCCACCAGAGCGTTCACCACCACCTGTGAACACACACAGTGTGAGAGCTTGAACCATACCTTAAATTGTCTGTGGTTTTTAACTTTCAAATGTATTAGATGGGCACGAGCACAATATATGAAATGTGAGAACAAGGAGAGCTAATAATATTAGGGATTTGCTGATGAACAAATGATGTCCAGGTGAGGGTGGGCAGCGGAAAACTCACCCTCATTCCTTCAAACCTGGAGAGAGCTCGAAGAGGTCTCAGCGCTCTCAAAGTCCTGAGAGACTTAATGGCCCCCAGTTCAGAGTAACCTAAGATATTCGCAGTCAAACTGATCAGGGACACCTGCAGAGATATTCATTAAAAGACTTATTTTTCATCAATAATACATCTTGAAGTCATCTCTCAACAGTTATAACCATTTAAATCCATATTGTTTATCAGGAATGGGTTAAAAGTGACAAATAATATGCATGGTTAAAAAAAATCTATATATTTCCTCATATTTTTTAAAGAAACTAGGTAAAATATTATAATACAAATGTTAATAAAAATAAAATTATAAATACAAATCATTGATTTTCTGATTAAATTGAATGATGGCCATTGGCCTTTTACATTATTTCTTTTCAGGGGCTGTTAAACATTTTTTGTACACCACTGCCTGTCCTGCAAAAGTCGCTGCTTTTTGTCGATCTTTAACAATGATTTTCCAAATACATTTTTAATCACATAGTGATCCCTGTCACCACTACAAAAGAAAAATATTTTTTTTTGCTGTTGTTGTGAATGTGTATTCACAGTCTGTACTGCATGCAGTAAAAAGCAAAATAACATAAATGAAATATGAATCAAATTCAATTAGAACTGGGATTTGTTATGACAAACTCCAGTAACAATGATTCAGATTGACTAGTGAAATACGCAAAGACCAAACTTTTTTCCGATAAGATGTACACTATCCATACTTTTAGCAGAATAATGCATCAGAAATTAACTGTAATCTGCATTTTAAGAGGAAACCTGGTCCTGTATAAGCATGAAGACATTGAACTGTTCTATGTTGGCCGTCAGCGAACAACTTGACCCCACCCACAAACACATAATTTTACTGACGACTGCTTCTCCAATCTTGGGATGTTTAATGTGGGATTCACGAAACACTTGCTCTTGAAAGATGGATCAGTATCCTGTTTATCTGGAACAGCTGGCTCCACTGAATCACAAGTATGATAAACAATAGATGTTTATATTTTCTAACAAGTGTTCAAAATACGGAACTATGGCAACACGCCAAATTGTTTCCGACATGCTCTGTACGCGGTAGACCAATCACAACAAACTGAGCCATCTGACCAATCAGAGCAGAGCAGACTCACGGAAAGGAGGGGTTTAGAGAGACTGAACCTTTGAACTGTTGTGCACGAATTGTTTGAGAATCGCTGGAAAATGAGGTGATATTAAATGCTTGTTCTGAAAAAACCAAAGCGTTTTTTGACCTTGCATGCATGTAATCCTATTGTAGAAGACACCCAAAACAATATTAGGAACCTTAAAAATGGCGTAATAGGGCCAATTTAAGGATCACAGATGAACGAAGTTTCGTATAAAACAATAGTGTCAATTTTATATCTACTTTAACTTGACATTTTCTGTAAAATTAGGAACAACTGATACTCACATCAACGATGAGAAAGTCCAGCCAACACCATGCGTTTGTGAAATAGACCTTGAAGCCATAGGCTACCCATTTCAGAAGCATCTCAATGACAAACACATAAGTGAAGACCTGATCTGCATATTCAAGGATGATTTTAATCATTCTTCGCTGTTCAATATATATGTCCTCAAATGCCTAATAAAAAGAAACGAGGTTTCAGTGTACTGTGATTAATCAAGTATCATTTTTTGTTTCTTTCAATGGACTCACTAATGCTCCACTGCTGAGGAGGATCATGAAGATGATGAAGGTTTCAAAATAGCTGTGCTCCACAATGGCGTAGCAGGTTTTACGGAAATTCCACCATGTCCTCCCTTTACCTTGGGTCACGTCAAGCTCCAAGCAAGGACATCGCCTGAGGCAGTCTGGGAACGCAGACAAACCAAAACATTAAGAAGAAGAATATAACCCAGTACGGCATCATAATAAGTCATAGTTCACGTCTCACTCTCTGTGTAACAGTCTTTAGGGATGGTGGAGTCCTCTTCTTCCTCTTCTACCACCTCTTCTACCTCAGGAGGTTTGTCCACTGTGTTGCAGGTTGAGGATTCATCTCCATCTTTCTTCTATACAGATGACAACACTGTAGATCAATTTCTGGTAGGATTAGCACTTTTACAAACTCTTTTTCTAATATCCTCAGCTGGTCTGGCAACTGGCGAGTAAAGTCGAGGTCACACTAGACCAAGGTCTGGCAGACTTTACTTCCAACCCTGCTCCAACACACCTGGTTCACTATACAATGCATGGAAAATGTAAAACTATACAATCAATGCACTTCATTTTACCGCAATGCTTCAGTCTTGTGGATTTAAAGGTATTTTTGTTTTAAATTGGCTAAGAGTTCATGCTGTGACATATTAATTTCCTATTGGTCACACATCTTCACGTCATACAAATCCGCAGGCCTGAGTTCACCACAAGTTTCGCACAAGTTTGTGTTTCTTGTCTCTAGCGTTCACATGTGTACAAACTAAATCAATGGAAATATATAGTGTGATGCAAAGTGAAAGTTAAACAAAGAAAAACAAACCCTTCATTTTTTGCTAACTACCTGATACAAGCATGCAAAATTAAAATGGCTTAAACATCGTCTTAGGAACAAAATGATTGCAAAAATAGTTTTTACACTGACAAAGGGAATTTTTCTCAATTTCTCTGTGTGTTAAAAGTTACTAATGTGACTAAAAGCTAAAAGATGAGGCTTCATGTTGAAAAAAGTAAAGGTTAGATAATCTTTTCAGCTGTTCATTATCCCAGAAACCTCATATTTCACTTCAGATCTAGTTCGATTCTTCACACGAGACTTGAGTACAAATTTGCGTTCATGTTCCCTCTCCCTGACACATAGCTAGGTGTGAAATGCAGTGCTGTGCGACACATGGGGGCACGACATATGAACTGTGTTACTTGATCCATAGGCATGCCAACAAGCAGTTGCCTAATGAATTAGGGCCAGAGTGTTTCTACAAATAAAATATGAAATAAAATGCAT
The DNA here is from genome assembly GCF_023724105.1 of Carassius gibelio. NCBI lineage: Eukaryota > Metazoa > Chordata > Actinopteri > Cypriniformes > Cyprinidae > Carassius > Carassius gibelio. The sequence goes on along the minus strand of NC_068398.1, from coordinate 25,746,661 downwards.
GAACTGAACTGGAAAAATGTACATTTTACAGGGAATCGGGATTTAGTGAGGTAGGGATTTATGGCACTGACATGCTTTAAACGGGTTGTTGTAAAATGGGTGCTGATCAGAACGTTGTTCAGTAAGGTAACTAATCATGCTGGGGGTCTTTCCCACGCCCTGTCAGCGTGTCACATGGTTTCTGCCATTCCTTAGACATACTCTCTAAACAAGATGACCCGGGGGGCTCCAGATGGACTTTGCAGGTGTCACAGTATTTGAGACACATGTCTATGTGTCAAGAGATGTTGATGGACAGATGTCAGCGATACTCTGTAACCGGTTTTGCATTTGTGTGATCTTTCACACTAGATTGTAGGAACATAACTATCAACATTTTGCACTGAAAAAAACTCACTTTGGTATTTTTATCTATGTCCTCTTTGTCTCCATCCTCAGAAGAGCTGTTGCCATCATCATCGTCATCATCGTCATCCGATTCAGCGTTGGCTATAGGCACTTTGACATCGGACATACCCGAATTCATGGTGATTTTAGAAGTGCTTTCTTCGTTTGCTTTCACACCCTCTTCCTTAGGCTTCAGGCCCAGACATTTTCTCAAATGTCCGATAACAAAGGCCTTTACCCAGTCAATGCCTCTTGTAATTCTAGCAACGGCAATCTGCAGATTGTTCATCTCCCCTTCATCATCAGACGCTGACAGGTTGTCTCCGCTGAAGGAGCTGAGCAGCAGAGCCAGGAAGAGGTTCAACACCTTCAGGACGAGAACAAGGAAAAAGAAAAAAAAAAATAATAATAATTCAAAGATCAAATACAATGACATACTAAAATTGTAAAGTGATAGGGACCGGTGGCCCATGAGGCCATTCAAGAATATGGGATAGTTTGAAAATAGTATTTTCATTGTCAATAAAGGGATAGTTCACCCAAAAATGAAAATTCTGTCAATTACACACCCTCATGTCATTCCAAACCCATAAGACTTAAGAATTAAGATTTTTGATGAAATCCGAGAGCTCTCTGACCCTCCATCGACAGCATTGTAATAACCGTGTTCAAGGCCCAGAAAGGTAGTTAGGACATTTTTTTTAAAGTCCATGTAACATCAGTGGTTCAACCTTAATTTTATGAAGGCTCGAGAATATTGTGTTGAAGACTGGCATGGAAAAGAAGAGATTTTTGAATAAACTTCTGTTTTAGTTGAGCACAAAACGTATTCTCGTAGCTTCAGAAAATTATGGTTTGAGTTGCATTGCTGTCTATGCAGGATCAGAAAGCTTTCGGATTTCATCAAAAATACCTGATTTTCTATTCTGAATATAAATATAGTGTTTTACAGGTTTGGAACAACGTGAGGAGTAATTAAGAATTTTCATATTTGGGTGAACTGACCTTTAAATTGTCATGGTCATTAACTTTTAAGATCACTAAAAATCCAAATGTAAAAATAGCATTATCTGAAGAAGGCTGTCTATATCTATCATCTATCTATCTATCTATCTATCTATCTATCTATCTATCTATCTATCTATCTATCTATCTATCTATCTATCTATCTATCTATCTATCTATCTGTCTATCTGTCTGTCTGTCTGTCTGTCTGTCTGTCTGTCTAAGATGGAAATCCACTCACCACTAGGTTTCCTATAACCATGACCATCATGAAGACGACGATGCACATGCCTTGGCCAGCCACTTCCATGCAGTCCCACATTGTTTCGATCCATTCCCCACACAGAACACGAAAGATGATGAGGAACGAGTGAAAGAAATCTGTCATGTGCCAGCGAGGGAGGACACAATCCTCTGATATCTTACACACACAGTCCCTATAGCTTTTTCCGAAAAGCTGCATCCCCACCACAGCAAAGATGAAGACAATAATGGCCAAGACGAGGGTCAGATTCCCAAGAGCACCTACAGAGTTACCGATGATCTTTATCAGCATGTTTAGGGTTGGCCAAGATTTTGCCAGCTTGAACACACGCATCTGCAACCAAAGGAGTCATGATTTCAATAAATAGTTTAGTCCTGAAATTTTGAACATTGCAATTTCAACAAATGTTGTATTTAAAATGCATTAAAATGTACTTTTTTACAATGCAAAACAATTTCCCCCCACAGCCATTTCAAGTTTGGGGTCAGTAATTAAAAAAAGAATACTCTTATTCAGCAAGGATATATTAAATTGTTCAAAATTGTAAGTAAATGCATTTATAATGTCACAGAAGATTTCCTTTTCAAATAAATACTGTTCTTTTGAACTTTCTATTCACCAAAGAAACCTGAAAAAAGTAGCATGGTTTAAACAAAATTTTTTACATTATTAAAAACCGTTTAAATTTAAGCAATGTTTCTTGAGCAGCAAATCAACATATTAGAATGATTTCTGAAGGATCATGTGACACAGAAGACTAGTAAAAATGCAGAAAATTCAGCTTTGCATCAATAAAATGACAAATTAATATACTGTAAATTCAAACTGATGTATTTGTGAAGATTGGTGAAAAATCCCTTTAAGAGCGAGTCAAACAATGACATTTTCCCTACCAAACGGAAGGACCTCAGCACAGACAAGCCATGAACATCAGCTAAGCTCAACTCCACCAGACTCATGGTCACTATTATGCTGTCAAAAATGTTCCAGCCAACTTGGAAGTAATAATACGGGTCCAGTGCGATCAGTTTCAGCACCATCTCTGCTGTGAAGATACCGGTGAAAACCTGCAGGGGAAAGAAGACATCATAATGTAAGGAAAACACCAGATTTTGGGTGCTGGCAAAATAACTATAGTATAATAAACCTTAAGTTTTCAATATACATTTTAAAGGTTCAAGTTATGATTGATAGGTAGATCTATGTACCAGGTTTCCCACTGACAACATGTGTTCGAAATGAGGAGTCATAGGATAGTGCTCCATAGCCATGAACATGGTGTTGAGCACAATGCAGATGGTAATGCCCAGATCCACAAAAGGGTCCATTACAAATAGGTAGATGAGCTTCTTGAACTTCACCCATGGCAAGCAGCAATCCCATTTCAGGAATATGTCCGCAAACTTGTACCAGCAGGGAGGACACGGCCTTTGAGTATCCTCCAGCTCTATTGATGAAATTATTTGAACACACAAAACCCAAAAGGATAAACTGGCTTCTTAAATTATTGTGGATCTCGCCATCTACACTCGAGTGAAATGTGCACTTACCATCTAAAGCATTGTCTGTGGTGCTCACCGCACTCGGTTTTCTCATCTGCGAGTCAGGGACTTCCAAATAATTCATGCTACCTTTGGATCCATTTGACTTCGAGAGGGGCTTCAGTGCGATCCCGTCATAGTCCTTCTGCATTTGGTCATCATCGTCTTTCTTTTTGCTGGATAGTGATGTTTTACTGCCATTTATCATGTTGTTCTTCTGCTGCTTGATGCAAGCAAATATCAGAACTGACAATTAGTATTACTCAACCAAATGATCCAAGGGTCTATGACAAAGTTTATGACAAACCTCAGCTTGTTTCTTGAGCTGTTCCAGGATTTTCGCATACTCTTCCTCCTTCTCTTTAGCTTCTGCAATGGTGGCTTCGTTCTGTTCAGCATACGCCATGGCCACCACAGCCAGAATCAGATTGATGAGGTAGAACGAACCCAAGAAGATGATGACTACAAAGAAGATCATGTATGTCTTCCCTGCAGCACGGAGCGTCTGAAACGTTTAAGAGACTTTTTATGCTTCATTCGTGTTCTTGTTCAAGTCGCAGAAGCATAAAAAACAATAGTGCTGCGGATACTTTTTCTTTGCTAAAGAAAGTTCAAATGCTCACACGTTATTTTATGGTCCAGTTCTCGTTATTAACAAACCATTAACTATGATTTTGCCTCAATAAACTCCCAATTTGCTGCTTATTAATGGTTAGTAAGGTAGTTGTTAAGTATAAGTTTGGGGTAGGATTAGGAATGTAGAATATAGTCATGCAGAATAAGTGCTTTATAAGTACTAATAAACAACCTATATGTTAATAATAGACATGCTAATAAGCAACTAGCTAATAGTGAGAACTGGCCACTAAAATAAAGTGTTACCGTTCAAATGAACAGCATTAATTTCCTTCTTCATTTACTGGGTCTTTTCTGGATAAACATATTTTCTTATTAAAAAATAAAATAAAATAAAAACTCTGACCCTAACCATTTAAATGGCAGCACACCTAAAACAAGCTTATGTTAAGATGTGTTTTTTTTTGCTGCCATTGAAAGTATTGGAGCAATTTGTGCCACATAAAAGAGAGCAAAGAACAACGTGACTTTAACAAGATGCATATACCCACCAACTGGAACAAGTTCTCCCAGAAGTCTTGAGTCATTAGCCGGAAAAGGGCTAAGAAAGCCCACGCAAAGTTGTCGTAACTAGTGTAGCCATAATTTGGGTTTTGTCCAGCTTTCATGCATGTGTACCCTTCAGGGCACTTCCTGTGAACGGCAATGGCAAACAGGTCATTTAAACAACAATATATTTACAGTATGTTGAAAACGGCTTCCTTGAATACAATAAGTACTGAAATTTCTACTTGCTGCTGGTAATCCACAGTGTCAATTCAAAGTTGATTAAGAGTATTACTTATGAGGAAAATAACATATTTGAATAGCGTACCCTGCATCAGAGTTGTTCCCACATATTAATGGATCCATTTGGCCAGGCACATAGTAGTGGTTCGCTATGGCAGAGGAATGGAAATCAAATGATCAATACTACTGCAAGGAGAATCTGATCACTAAAATGGCTCAAATAATTTAAGCAACAAATTGTTTTCTTAATAATTCATATGTGCAGCTATCGTGGGCTACATTTCATGTCACATTACTGCTGCAAGAAGTCACCTGGGTTATCAATATATTCCTGAAAGTCGAATGTGCTGTTGGCAGTGCCATTGATGTCTGTGTAATTGAAGAGCATGGTCAGGTTATCACTGTCGCTCCAGCCAATAGACCGGACACACTTTTGCCGCAAATTTCCCATGAACAGTTGCAGGCCAATGAGAGCAAACACGCTGAGACAGAAGACAGTGAGGATCATGACATCCGCCAATTTCTTCACCGACTGAATCAAGGCCCCAACGATGGTTTTAAGACCTGGAATTTGCAGTTCAGCAAAACCTCAGCTCAGGTATTCCCAAATTATACAAAAACATGTTATGACTTCAAGTGATTAGCATTCATATTTCCTGTTGCCAGGTGAAATGACATGCTGTATTAACCTGGAATTACAGTTATTGTTTTCAGGGCACGAAGAACACGGAAAGTCCTCAGAGCGGATACATTGCCCAAGTCCACAAACTCAGTGAGGTACCTGAGGGTGAAGAGAAGAGGATTATTATTGGCTTATTACGCTTATTCTTTCAAAACCTCACAATTATACCACTGACACTTCATAAAAAACACCTTGAACATTACATAGATTTTTACAAGTTAGTCTTTTACCAAAGATTGACTATTACTGTTATTATAAAAAAAAGGTATATTTACGTATAATTTACTACAGCACTATTATAGACAATGTAATTACATGAACAGATAATAGTCAATGTTAGATTTAATTAATTGCAACCGCTTCCAACATGTCTGTTTATAGATTTCTGTACATCTGGTTTCGGTACATTGGCAGTGAACATGATTTATGTAACGGTTTCTTTTGAAATATTTCCGGCTGAAGAAAGTGTGCATTCAAAGAAATCTCTTTTACTGAAAGGAACTTTCTTAAATCATATTTTCGTGAGAGTTTGCTCAAGCAGAGTCTCAGCATGTTATTAGTGACACTTTGTTTTTCCTCCACAAGTATGGTCTTCTGAGAAGTGGAGAAACTGCTGGGGTAAGAGATATGTTCAGTGTAGACTATATTTAGCTGGAGTGCAACAGTCGATCACAGAAGCCAAATGGCATCATTATCTGTAAACTCTGGACCAATAGCAAGTTGGGCAACTGGATGACGGCGTGTAGTTTTCTGTGAACTGAATTTATGTAGAAGTAGTTCAGGAGATGTTTACTAAAATACTGTGAGAGAATATTGAGAGACATAAGCTTTGGCTGAAATTTGTAGCTAAAATATCCAACATCCTGCACTCCAACTTGATATATTGAGGATTCAATTGACTAGGCATCAAGGGGAAACACACTAGAAATCACAATTATTCCATTTTTCTGATAACCTACAACAAAAATAGTTCATAGACTACTGTAAGTATACTAACATACTTTTAGGTATTGGTACCAAGGAATACAATGGATGACAGCAGAGGGAATGCAGTGGTAATAACAACAATGTGGGATCTCAAAAGTCCTCGGACACCATCAGAACTACAATCAAACCACAGCCTTCCTTGTTCTGAGGAGGGCCGAAGTGGGAAGTTAAGAGTTACTGCTAAAAATAGGCCTGGTAAGTGATCTCGCTTTACAAGTGGATAAACGTTTTCATTCAGCCAGGCTGGGATTGTAAAGGGAGATGGGGGTGGACCTCGGGAACACGTATGGAGAAGCTGAGGAGGACTGCCTTGAGAGGACCAGGACCTGCACGCAGCCTCATTACACTTTTGGTGATGCTGTAAACAAACTGACCCTTGACCTCTCACATCTGAGCGGGTATTTTCACAATGCTTCTGTGTCTAATGTGGTTGCTGGACTCCACCTATCTCATGCGCCACATACCCTGACAGAGCAAAAACTGATTAGTCACACACTGTGTTGACTATTTGGATCGGCATCTGATTACGGAAACTGCTGTTAAAAATAAAACGGTAAACTATTCCAATCCTCTTCTGAACAATCCGTTTGCATTTAATCACACTGCTAATTGAAGTTTTTATAATGCAGCATTTTGCATTTACTGTCGCACTTTTTGTTTTGTTCTACATATTTTTTACATTCATCACTACACTGAAAGCCATAACAAATCTTTGCACTGGCTTGTTTAACCACGGATTTTTACATTTATAGTCATTCAGGGTCATACTTACGCCATGGAGATGACCATAAAATCCAGCCAGTTCCACGGATCTCGCAGGAATGTGAAGTCACCGATGCAGAAGCCTCTGGACATCACCTTTACAAGCGCCTCAAAGGTGTAGATGCCTGTGAAAACGTACCTGAGAGCGACCAAATTACACAATAAACAATCAAGGCATATAAACCTGTCTTAATAACTTCCACATTATGTTGCCGGTTGGCTCATTTTATGGGGATTTTAAGTCAAGAGCATTTATTATCAGGCTTGTGCACCGGAAATAAATGAAGAATGTCATTCAGTTTCCCTGAATTTGAATGAAGTTAGTATTGAGAATGGAGAATTGTCATTCAAATTTAAGGAAGCAGAATTATTAAGAATGCTGGGATAGATTTCGGAGATATGTTGCAAATCTTACTCCACTATTTTGCTCCATTCTGGAGGGTCACCCATCGTCATGAAAACGCAGTTTGCCAAGATGGTTAGCATGATGAACATGCTAAATAATTTGTTTTGAAGTAAAGGAGAACTCAGAAGGAATGATCTGTGGCTCTAAATGAAACCAGTCAAAGCATTACACAAAGTTGGAAATCAAAGAACAGATGGAGAACATTGTTATATGTTGATATACATTGACAAAATGACATTATATACAGTATATATCAGTAGTATTTTCACGGGTTATATGAAGGATATGAATGTATGAGTATTCTTATGGCCACTCGTCGAATAGGGCTGAATGGACTTAGAATGTAGCATGCAGGCTCAGCATTGAATCGGTATATTGTATTGCCTTTGGTGACCACGATGAACGTCTGCAAAACAAAAAAAGAGACACAAAATCTCTCGTGGTATAAACAATGTTCTGTTAAACCAGATTTGTAAATATTTCTGGACATCTATGCTTTGGTATTTCGCTTTTGCCACTGACTTTTTTGGCTTTGTAGAATGGATCCAACTCTTCCAAAGGAACATTGAGGAGATTCGGTGGAGGGTCTCCGTAGATGAAGGGTAGGGGCTTTCCTGCTTCTAAGTCACTGGTGGGTTTGGGCAGATCCTCCTCAGGTACCTCGATATTCTGGGCCTTCATCTGCTCCTGCTCGGCGGCCTCTTCTGCCATCCGCCGCTCGATCTCGGCCAGCGACTCCAAAGTGAAGGGGCGGAACACATCGGCACCTGTGGGAGGGAGCAGGCTCGCCATCTTGACATTCTGCTGAAGGAGGGCTGCCACCACTTCGGGGTCTCTCAATTGTGCCCTGCAGGGACAAAATGTATATATATTTTACATTATAAATAGCATCTACCATCACAGCTTAATTTCTGCACATACCTACAAAAGTTTTTCTAAGAGTTTGAAATAAAACAGGTTATTCTGAGATTTGAGTTTAAATAGTTAAAGTGACATCACGCTGCATTGGAATTATAAGTTCTATCTGCATTCTGAACAGTTTTGACACATTGAGATTCCAAGTTTTTGCGTTCCGTAGACTCCTGTAGATAGAAACCTTTTTGTTTTCTTAGAAAAGGTCCAAAATGCAAAATCCAAAATACTGTAAGTCGTCACAGAATAAGAATTTGGACAAAAATGTGAGATAGCGTATAATTCCTAGGTGACAATTCTGTACACTACTGAACAAAATACATTTTTTTTACTTTTTTAATACTTTTATATCATCATGATGCTTTAAATTGATTAAAATGTAAAGATTTATTTATTGTGTTATAAAACATTCTGTTTCAAATAACTCCTGTTCTTTTCAACTTTTTTTCATAAACGAATCTTGGAAAAAATGTATTCACCAAAATATTAAGCAGAGCAACAGTTTTCAACATTTACAATACTATTTAGAAATGTTTTGGGCATTAAATAAGTATATTTTAATGATTTCTGAAGGATCAGTTGACACTAAACACTGGAGTAATGAGGCTGAAAATTCAACTTTGCCATTATTTAAATAAAATGCTTAAAAAAATTATAATTGATCATATTTATTTCAAATTCAGACAAAAAAAACACATTTTACATTAAAATATATTTTAATTTATAGTAACTGTTAACATTATTACTGTTTTTTACTTAATTTTTGATTAAATAAATGCAGCCATTAAAAAATCTTACCAACCACAAACTTCTGAAATAACACAAAAATACACTAGTTTTTTTTTTGCTTTGTAGAAAGATCTAACTATCTATATAGTGAGATGACTTTATTAACATCATATTTATTTATTTATTTTTTTATAACTGTGAGATATAAATTCAAAATTACAAGAAGACTAATATACAAGGCTCTTTCTTTCTTCAGGACACAGAAAAATAAAAAAGACAACACTAAAAACTAAATCTAAGAACAATATTCGAGTTGAACTAAACTGCACAGTACATCACAGTTAAAGCACTATTTATATCACAGCACTGTCACATACAACAAAAAATGCTGTATACAGACCAAAGAAGTAACCTGTTTGAAAAGTTTTCAAACTTACAGTTGACGTGGCAATAGTTTTAGGTTCTTAGCTCTGTTTGGATGATCAGCACGATTCCTGCGCCAAACCTCCATTAGGTTTACCTTTCGCTTAGGCATGGCTGCTGCGTCCCCAAGTTCTGTGTACAGTTAAAAGCTCTCCACAAACTGAAGGATGTAACTTCAACTGTACGCTGAAATTTGGGGCTGCTTTTCTACTTTTGGGTCAAGCTTGACCAGGATGAGAGCCTGCCCCCTCAGAAACACAAAACAATTCAGATAACAAAGATTTGATTGAGGCCGAGTTCATTGGGTTGTCTACAAGTGGGTCGTCTGTGAGTTTCCACTTTAAGAGATTTGCTCCAGACAACCCTCACTTTTCTTAGAAAAGAAGTCTCACTTACGTTTCTAAATATGTAAGAACAAAGTTACATTTTTTCAAAATGTTTGAGTATATTTTCCAAGTTATGATATGTTGGAAATCATTGGGATTTTAATGTGAAGAATCAACAAACCTGCAGTCTTTTCAAGTGACCTTAGTCAAGTGGGCTTATTGAAGTGGCCTTATTGAAGTCTCTCTGTAGACTCTACACAGTGGCAATGTGAAGCGGTGAGTCACTGCACGTGTGCGTACATGGACAGAAGAGCACTGCTAACTTCCCAGAAGCTGTGTTTTGGTGCCAGATCCACCCAGCAGGGGGCTGGTCACTATCACATCTTTCTTCTGTCTTCACAGTTTTTGAAATACATTTTCTAATTTGAATGGATTTCTTTGGTCGTTTTGAAAACAGCAATATTGAATTTGATTGGCAGCCTCTATAGGACGGATGGTGAAAAAGTTATTTTTGTAGTGTTCATGCCATCACATTTTTTTAAGATATTAGGTAGGTCAACTAGAAATAATTTACTCCACATGTTTGGTGGACTATAGTATAAAATCAGCTTATTTCATTAAAAAAAAGGAAAAAGACACACTTTGACTAATAAAATGCCAAAACAGCTGCCATGTTCCACCTAGTCATTTCATATGTCTAAGTGTTCTACAATACAATTAATCTAATTTTTCATAACAGAATGCAATTTTTGTATTCAGATATGAAATATACCTCAGTCAATGAATTTTATGCATATGAAAACAAAGCTTTGTGGGACATAGTTAGGGTCTTTAATGTCATGCACTGTATAGATGTCCTAGCTCTTGTCCTAGTTTTTGTCTACTGGAAGATTTTTGGAAAAAATGTTTTGTCAGCTAAACAACTGTTTGGTTGTTAAGAGTACAATTCATTGAACATGCTGTACTTCCATCCCTCACAGACGCATTTTTTGCTGGGTGTATGCTGCTCCTTAAAGCACTGGTCTGCGGGCAAAGGCGAGCTTGGGTCATTCACAAACTCACCTGTTCTGACAGGAATGTGATACGACCTACAGTCTTTAATGAGGCCTATTATGCTCGGCACGCCTGCCGGTGATTAATATAGCTGTCACCCTCTGGCAAACAGGTGTCTGGGTCCTTCAGATTGTGCTACAGTGAATTTATGAAATTTGTTATGATTTAAAACGTCGGTCTGAAGTTGGGAGCGACCGAAGTCGAGGACTCATGCTGTACCTCAGCAGCTGCTGTAGGCCATCACCCCGAACGGCATCGGGTTACTGGTGACTCCACTCATTCCTGCCGTGTGTTTGCACGCTTACATTGTGCTGATAGACAAGCCCCGCCTCCTGCTAAATTCCTCCCCGCCCACCACTTCATCTCTCTGTGGAGTCTTAGCTTTTTTATTCAAGGACCCCTAAAATCATTATATCCTTTTTGTCAGTGCCTTTTTCTGTGTTTTAAATATATACACCAGTTGTGTTCTGAAACGAGGCGGCAAAGTCCTCAAAAATGTTTTTATTTTATATATATATTAGGGCTGTCAAATGATTAAAATTTTTAATCAAATTAATCAGAATTTTCAGTGGATTAATCATGATTAATCACTATTTGCAATTACACCTGAATCCTAACCATTTTTTTTTCTGAAATGCGTACCAAAAGATAAATAACAGGACACAGATACATAATTTTCATGTATTGATTCATCAATATGTGGTTCTTTTTTTCTGAATTTCAAAAGTTTAACATTTACTTAATCAAATTTACCTGAGCACTATATCAAACCATGCCATTTAACTACAGATAGTGTGAGAATATGAAAATATGCATAGAGAAACTTGAAAGAATGAACTCAGAAACACAAACGTACGCCACCATCACATAAGCGGCACTCTTGTTTTTGGGAGGTGTTCATTTGCTCTGCCACAATACTTTAGGATCGATATTTTCACGTTCTGAAGGCTTCAAGTGCCAGTAAAACCAAGTAAAAATGCAAATGCTTTTCCAAACAGCTGTAATTTTCACTGCATTGCATGTATGCGTTCTGTGCATGCGCAGTGTGAAACACAGGACGCTATAACAGGAAGAAGCTCCAGCGTATCAACTACCAAAGTCGTCTCTGTTTATCGAGCTTGGCATTAATGTATTTGAGAGTAACTGGGATCATCAGTCAGATTTTTGGGATCATCAGTCATAAGTGCTCAGTAAATATTGTTCACAAACGCGAAGAGGACACAAGAAGATTTGTTGTATGAACCAATCACAGCCGAATATAACCAATCATATCGAGATGGAGGCATTGCCTTCTCTCAGGTGACTTTCCCCCATTGATTCTCAATTACCCCCCACCAAACTCTCTGCACGCTTTAGAGGATCTGTTAAAACTCAATGGGCTCAGGGGAGGCAGGAGAGATGCAGAGTCGCTGTTGGATAATGTTTCTTTAGAAAAACATACAGTACACTTTTTAATGTTATGTTTTGTAATACTGGCATTGTCTTATTTTTGTACCACAATTTTTTTTTCATCCAATATTTTGAGGAGGCACTCCTCAGAGGAAACGCCCCTGATATACACACAGGGCTGTTATCAATATTAACAATTTTCTGTTATCTCTCTCTCTCTCTCTCTCTCTCTCTCTATATATATATATATATATATATATACGAACAGTAAACAATAATATTATGAAATATTTTGACTGTTTAAAATAACCATTTTATATTAGAATATATTTGACAATTTTAATTTATTTTTGTGATGCAAAGCTGAATTTTCAGCATCATTACTTCAGTCTTCATGGTCACATGATCCTTTAGAAACATTCTGATACACTGATTTGCCACTCCATAAACATTTCTTATCATTATCAATGTTGTAAACAGTTGTGCTGCTTAATATATGTGTAGAAACAGTAATACTGTATTTATTTTTTTAGGATTTTTAGATAAATACAAAGTTCTAGAATATAAAACCTTTGCAGCATTACAAATAGTTTTCTGTCACTTTTCATATATATGAAATATGAATATGAAATATATAAGTGTGTGTATAGAAATCTCTTCTTCCTGTTTTTCTTCTCTTTTATCAAGACTTCACACTGTACACAACAGATTCACTTCACAAGCTGAAAGTGCTCATGTGTCCCCTCCTCAAATGCCACCCTGAGCTCTTTCGCTCTTTCTGTGAGTCCACACATCATTGTGAGGTTGGTAAAAGGCCCTTCTGAAGCCTAACATCTCAGATGGGACACCCTACAGTCTTGTAGACTTCTCAGACTTGCAGGACTGCAAATGCACATCAAGTGCTCCATTTGGGACAGGGCCTTCCAAAGGACTGTAAACCCGTTAGATTGGGTTACATGTACTGGACTGCAAGCCACCTCAACTGTTCCCTCCTCCAAACATGCTCCTGTCAGGTTATTTTTCATCTCAGCTGCCAGAGATGAAAGATGGCTGATATTTTCCCACAACTATTGGGCTTCACAGTGCCAATCTGGTCTCCTTCAGATCCCACACTCTTGAGTTTGTGCTTTCTGTCTCCTTTTCTTTATCTCTCAGAGAGACCAGGGCAACAAGAGAGACACAGTCATCCCTGTTACGCAGTACCAGTGTAGTGTATTTTTTTTTTCTCCAAGCAATGTTTGCCTGGCAAAATAATGTCTCTGATATATCCTCATTTGGGGGCTTTTATTATCAAAGATTGTCACTTTCAATTAGTTAATTATCATATTTAATAGGTTTTTAATAATTTCACAGGCCTTGTCTAACAATATAATAAATCTTCTCTCTGATTGTATATATATATATATCTCTCTTAAAGGAAGGGCATACACAGAATCACCCATCAATGGTTTTTAATGGAATGTGTCAGACTTGGTGACAGCCACCCGGGCCATCAGAGCTCACAGTCAGCAGATCAGAGACACAGTTTCTGCTTGTGCCGAATCGCTACGCACCATATACTGTGAAGCAGGGGGCCCGAGGTGAGACCTGAGAACTAGCGTCTCCCTGACACAGACGCAATCCAAACAGGCCATTAAAGTCAGAAAATCTGATACATCCAAGCTGACAATAAACAGACAGGAGTGAAGTTCCAGATTGCAACATGTTCAATGAGTGTTTTCACCCGGCAGAACAAGGCATCAGTTGTGTAGGGCCAGTATAGGGTAAATGGGGATTTACACTAGTCGTGGACTCCTCACTGTGCTGACAATGCCACCAGTCACACGAGCAGAAAGGCTAAACTGGGTCTGTAGCGGCTAGAGGTTTGCCGTAACAGGGCCTTTCTATTCCAAAATGCTGTTTAGGATCATACTGGTCTCAAAACAACACTTCATTTTAGTCAACATACAGCAAGACTCAAATTACTTTTGGACTAAAGTATGGGGTAAAGTATGTAGGGATGTAGGGCAGAGTAGAGTGAGTATAGTGAAAAATAAATAAATGCATAAAAAAGGTAAGATGATAAAATGTAAAAAAATAAAAAATAAAAAATAAAAAACCCAGAAAACATGGAAAATGTCGATTTTCAGACACTGGAATTCTACCAAAAAAAAAATAAATAACAATTAATTAATGCTAACATATATTCTGAAAAGTTGCGTGCTGTTTTACCACAAGTTCATTTTCATATCTCAAATGATGCACAGACATTATATTACATTTCAAACATTTTTCAGATAATTTTTTGTTTTTTTCAACTTTTGCTAAGGCTAATTTCATAGCATTTTACAGTATGTACTCTATATACAAAATATATATGTGTATTTTTTTTTGGAAAGCTATAAATATAACTAATAAATTAAAATAAAAATGATTCAATAATAAAACAAAATTACTCAATTACTAAGTAAACCTTAATATATGATATGCTGGTATCAAATTTTCATGTTGCAATTAATTGCTAATGCTTTTATCATGGTATATCTATGGTATATATCATGGTATATCTTAAATCAATATCTATGGCATGTTGTAGTCCAGATTAAAATAAAATAAAAATTATAAATAGCCAATTAAGTCTAAATATTTAAGTATTTGGCGTTGTGATATAAATCATAGCAAATCCAAAAATCTGAATGGCTATTTAAATAAATTTTAAAAAGTAGCACAGCTGCTTTATTTATGGGGTTTCCAGGGTAGCGGCTGCATTTTCTGCAGTTTAGCACCATCTGCTGTCAGAGAGGGAATGTGCTTTCATTCAGCGCGTCTCTCACGTGTTCCTCATGTGCTTCTCTTATGTGCGCTTGTTTACATCAGAGCGCATGCGCTCTTTCAAGCAGCATACAGCGGTGTTGTGCATTTTGAAAAGTATTCTTAAAATGCACTCCAAATTCTGAATAATTTTTAATGTATAATTATTCACAGTTTTTAGAAATGCCCACGATAACAATATCGTGCATATTCATTACCATGATATATCGCATTACCGAATACTGGCACTTGTCTAGTTTTAATTAAAATCTTTCACCAAATTTTCATTTTCATATTTCCAATATGTATAGAAATAACATTTTGGTAATTGGCTTTCTTGACAATTTTTTGTTAAGACTAATTTCATAGCTATAGCATTTTATAGGATGTAACATAAATATACACAATTAAAAACACATTATGTCTTTTGTAAACATCAGTTCAAACAAGTATACAAACTGATGGAACAAACTACATAAACACACACTGATATTCTATTTAATACATAAATAACCATTTGATATTTTTTAGTCATAGTTTTAATTCATGTTAGATTTAATCTTTTAATGATGGATTTTCTTAGTTCTATTTAAAGTCTAGGTCTGAGACATAGGTTACTTAGATTTTTTTTTAAGAAAATGCATAAATAAATGTCCTGGAGGGAAAAAATGGATAAACGTGTTCATACATATTATAAGATCTGCTGTTGCTCAGGACCTGCCACATGAGAGAGGGCAGATCAGGCCAGCAGCGTGAAGCTGATCAACACAAGACTGTCTCACAGGAACAAGTGTCACTCCAGCATCAGGCTATTCTGTTCCACAAACAATGTTGCACGGCTTTAGGCCTTTGGCTCCAGTGCCAGAGACACTGAAGGAATCCACAAGCGTGTATAAAGCGAGGTGGAGGGGAGGTTTAGAAACAGGATGTTCGTGGAGAGCTGCCGATGTACCGTATCATGTGGAGGACTGACAGCAGGCCATGTTTATGAGCCTCTCGCACATTCTCAGTTTCACAAATAAGAGAATTTACATAAAGTGGAGCAGCAGCCCACTGTTAGCACAGTGAAATGGTAAGAGACTACTGATTCTACATGCATATATATTCCTTTCCCCATTAAGGCTATTTTTAACCAAACACAGCAGTGAATTACAGTGTAAGCTGTCAAATGAAATCTACATTTACATTAATGCATTTAGCAGAAACTTTTTTTCAAAGCTATAACTCAAGGCTTAAAAAGGCTGATTTAATAAAGTTGTCCATTATTAATACAAAAAGAGATTTTTTCATTTCACTAAATGAGCTGTAATAAAATAAAATACACAAAAGGCCTTGACAATCACAGTTTTCATATTAAACAAAGTTTAAAGTTTGGGCAGGGCATACACTACAGTTCAAAGGTAAGGGGTCAGTAAGTTTTTTTATTATTATTTTTTTTTTAAGGAAATAAATACTTTTATTCAGCAAGGACCTAATAAATTGATCAAAATGACAGTGAAGGCACTTGTACTGAAAAAAAAATACTTTTATTTTTTAACCAATTCAATAAATGCTGTTCTTTTGAACTCTTCATCAAAGAATCTTGAAAAAGGTTTCATGGTTTCCACAAAAATATTAAAGCAGCAAAGCTGTTTTTAACTTTGATAATGATAAGACAATGTTACTTGAGCAGCAAGTCAGCATATTCAACTGATTTCTGAACAATCATGTGACATTGAAACTAGAGTAATTATGATGCAAACAAAATAGTTTTGCATCACAGGAATACATGACATTTTACAATATATTCAAATAGAGAACTCTTATTTTAACTTGTCGTAATATTTAATAATATCCTGCTGTTTTCATTGTATTTTTTATCAAATAAATACATCCTCTGTAAACATTGAAAGAGATTTCTTTCAAAAAATCATACAAAGCCCAAATTTGAACAGTAGAGTATATTTTTTTAAAGTTGTCGATAGACTTGAATTATCAGTGTCAATAATTATCAATAATCATTGCCATTAACAATGATATTAGGCAGAGAAAGCCTCAAAGCTAACAAACATAGATCAGAAGCCACATAACTGTAATAAAGGTAAAGTCAAAGAAAGTAAAAAGTGACTGCAGGGAAACAGTACTAAAGAACGCCGGACATATAGGAATCAGCTCAGTGTTCAGAGATGACTAACAGTGAATAACGTGTCCGCTTGTTCAAGTCATGACGATAGGAGCTTTTTTGAGCAAGCATTACAACAGTGTTCATGACAACACTTTGTCACAGCTACAAGTGGCCACTCCACTGTCCCATCACCCCGCCGCCGCTGGGTCTCTCAGATATGAAATACAGTACCGTTCCTCCATCAGTGGCCTGTCATAAAACCACTCGTAGCTCTGATAAAGCGACGCCATAACGTGCTTTCAAAGAGCCCTGGACACAGACAGTCTCTCTCTATCTTCTTGTTCTCTTATGCATGCACACGTTGTGTTCTCCTGCTCTCGTGGAGTCATATCTCGTTTGTACTCGGGCACACTTCAACACTCTGACGCTTAGCGATCGCCTCTTGTCTAGCATCCTCACCCTGTGTGACCGCACGCGCTCCAGCCAAATACTCCATGTATGTATTCTGATGTATAGCCTACTCTTGAACATTTCATGAGGAAAGCAAAACCATTTCAAGTTCAACAGTGAATTCTGCTAACACTGCACTGATACTGAGAAAGATCTCCAGCAATGTTATGGCCATGGCAGTGTCCCCGCTCTCCCCTCCTGTGACCTCTGACATTACTAACCGCCCTTAACAACAGCTATTCTGCTCTTTCTGATTATATGAAATCATACTCATGTAGCTGCTTCACAATGTGACAGACCTAGAATATGCAGCAATACTACACTATTCTCTGTGGAAACACCAAAACATTTGGCAGTGCACTGAAACACAACTGGTGGAGAATTTACTGCACTCAGAAGTTCTCAGTAAGTTTCACAAATAATTACAAAGGAACAGCAATTACACATTGAGTTTACTGACAGAAATATTATTTTCTTGTAAACATACTCTAATAATCTTTGTTTTATTTACAGCTTTGAAAAATAGTTTTTACAGTCTAGCTCTAATAACTTCTAAATATCAAAACGTTGTTGTAATTTCACCTAATAACAGTTTTAAACTTAAAAAATAAAATAAATAATAATAATAATAATAAATCACTGACCAGCTTAACATCTTAAAATCTGTATTTTTGTCAAGTCTTACAATTAAGATTTTTCAATTAATCTTATACAGGGTTTCATTGTCTTTATCATAACACACAATGAAAAAATAAAATAAATTAAATTAAAAATAAATACATTATAATACAAAAATAAATAAAATAAAAAAAAAAACACAAAAACAGGGTTTTGTTGTTTATCATAACCACAAAAAATAAAAAATAAATAATAATAATAATAATAATAATAATAAAATAATAATCTAGGACATAGTCTTCACACACACACACACACACATGACTTCTCACAACATTTCCTCATGTCCTCCCTGACATGTTATCAGGGTTGTGCACTCTTCTCATTCTGTTAAACCCATTGGGACTGTATTTCTCCAGTTTCAGTGCTAGTGGCCAAGCAAGCATGAGAATCAAGACCTTGTCACAGCGGCCAAGAACAAACTAAACTCTAAGGCTAAACTCTACTGCTGTCACAAGCTTGGATCACTTTACATCCAATGCTGCTGTCTAGCGTGGCCCAGTTTTATTTTCCAATGACGAAAAGCATAAAACATCTCAATCATACGGTCATCACGCAGTCACAGATCATGACACACAGGTACACACACATACTTACACAAATTTACAACTATTTATTTGATCAAAATACAGTAAAACAAAAATAGTGTGGAATATTATGACAATTTAAAACAACTTTTTTTCTTTAATATAATTCTGTAAAAAAAATATCTATTTATTTGTGTTATGCGTAGCTGAATTTTGAGTCTTCAGTGTCACAGGATCCTTCTGAAATCTTCTAATATACTGATTTGAAACATTAATCCTCATTAACAATTTTGAAAACAGTTGTGCTGCTTAATATATATATATATATATATATATATATAATATATATTTTTTCTACTGTTTAAAAATTTAAAAGGACAGCATTTCTTTGAAATAGAAATCTTTTCTAACATAATTAATGTTTTCACTGTCACTTGCTGAAAAAAATTATCATTTATTTTAATTTTTTTTTACTTGACCTGATGTATATAATGTGTTCAAATAGAAATAAAGAACAAAACAGCAGCACTTTCACAAGTGGTCTCAGGCTTTGAGAGCCACTGTACCCCAGTGCACATTTATGAAAACATCTCCCTGCAGAGTCAACCAAACTAGATGAATGCGTCTTCAATGTCAGCACAGGCAAAAAATCTGCAGACATAAGATCTGAGGCTTCCAAGTGGGAAATGTATACCATTAATGCATCTTTATTAAGTAATCATGGTATACATTTCCAGCGCTGAAGGGCAGCGTAGGAAGTGATGATCTGCCTTGTGCAAGGCATGCATCTGAATTGAACAGGCAAACTAATTAAACGCAGAGGTGTGAAACTCCATCGCTCATGTGCCCCAGTCTCAAGATACCCACACATCACTGGAATTCACAACTGGAATTCATTCAATCTCACAAAGAGTCTGGCTTTTACCAGGAAAACATCTCTAAACAATGAATCAGTTGTCAGTTTTCCATTCCCATGCACAACCAATCCTAGCAAACTCTCAAAGAGGAGGTCCAGCGAGCAGTAGCGCAGGCGTCACTTCGAGGAGCCAGAGTCAGGACTTAAATGGAGTTTGGGCTGCTGACAGGTATTAATACGAGACAGAGACTCCAACCTGATCTGTGTGTCTAATGAAGGCCCGTGGGACAGGGGGCAACCTGGCCCCCTGAGATATCTTGCTCTCTTACTCATGGCATAAGCCTGGCAAGGATGTCGCAAGCTTTGGTAGGGTCTGGCAAAGAGTAGCAGGAGAGTAGTTGATCTGGGCCTAGACGTTCAAGAGCATGCATTTGATCCTCTCACTTCCAAAAGGCAGCAGATGAAGCCATCGGCTCCCTAAAGACAGCCCTCCACTCACTTGCAGGACAGCAGGTGATCATTTAGCAGAGGCTCGCATAGTGAGGTTGTCACGATACCAGAATGTCTCTAGTCTATGACCTACAAATTGAATTAGATTATTCTTGATTCTAGTTTCAATGCCACAGCAAAACCTAAAACGGCATTAAACACACTTGCTACTGAAAAGTTCTGTGACATGTAGTTCATGACCTTGGTCTGTTTGAGTAGCTATAGCACTACTGCTTGCCACTGTGTTTTGCTGCTGTTTCAAGCGACATTTCCAAGTTCAACTGCACCATCTTACTGTGATGAGGGCTTGGCTCATGAATATTAATGAGTTTATGTGACTGCATGCACCATGAAAGTTAGAAAACAACATTAGCACGACCAAATAACATAACATTCATGAAACAGACCATGCTTTCATAAACTATGGCATTCAAATATTTGGGGTCGGTACAATTTTGTAATGTTTTTAAATAGCAGTTCAGATTTTTTTTTAAAAAGAGCAATATTGTGAAATATCATCACAATTTAAAATAACTGTTTAGCCCATTCGTTTTCCAAGATACTTCAAATCCTGAAGCATTTATTTGAAATAGAAATGTTTGTAACATTATAAATGTTTTTACTGTCACTTTTGATCCATTTAATGCATCATTGCTGAATAAAAGTATTAATTATACAATCTGACTGACTCCAAAGCTTCGAACAGTAGTGACTCACTGGTCATTCTGCAAGCTCTTACTCTATTGTACAAGAGCAACATTTCTTGCCTCATTAAAACAGAAAAAAAAAAAAACAGAACAAGTTTCAAGAACAACATAACAAAATCAAAGCAGTAATATTTTGAGAATAAAGTCAAAATTAGGATAATTAAGATGATGCTTCTAAACCTTATATTGTTTGCTTAAAAATGCTTAAAAATTATATTTTTACTTAAACCAGACTTATATCTACTTATACAGAACTAAGAAATGTTGCAACTTAATATGCAATCACATTGTAATTGCTGTTAATAGTGCTCATCGTCAGGCTGACTACGTCTTGTATTCATTTTTCTGAAAATTCCTGTCAATTGCACATAAACTGACAGTCACCAATTATAAGCTAAGTCTAAATATTGTAGAAACTTAATTTTCTGTAAAGGTGCTTTGCAATGATTTGTATCGTAAAAAGCGCTATACAAATAAACTTGAATTGAATTATGGAGCAGCTAATGCCTGTTTTAATTTGAACCTACAATCTTTCTCATTTAACCATAAATGTTAAAATAATTAAATGTTGTACAAATAATCCATCAAATGTATAAAGAAAAAACCCCTAATTGAATATGTTCACACTGTATTACAGATGCTTATATGCTTGAATGGCCACACAGATTCACACATGTGAACTAGAGCGTCTGAGGTCAGTATGTCTGTAAACAGGATGTCTCTGGAGGTGAATATATGTGCTGAGAGATGGAAGAGAGACAGAATGTCGGCTCTAATGGCCAGATCAAAGGGAACTCCTACCAAAGAGACATCCTGCAGTGACATGGGACAGTCTCAGCCATGCAGTGCATCTGAAACCGAAATCTGAATCTCAGTGTTTTATCCAAGGGTAGGAGGAGATAGTTCATGTCCATAAGTGTCTGGTCAGGAGTTAAAACATCTAAAAGTGTCTCCAAAAATAAAGCCCGGCTATAAAAGAGGAATTCTATATTCATGCAGCAAGTTGCCTAGCAAAGGTAAACAGCCGACACTCTGCTTAGCGTCGTCATCTCTGGACCCTGGTTAAATCACTGTAACACATGCTGCCTGCTAGCTTGCTGCTTTAAGGGTTTTGTGAAATAAAGCTATTTGATAGTATATCCAAAAAAAATCACAAATCCATAAATATTACATTTTTTAATTTTACATTATCTGAAGGATTTATCATATCTGGAAGATGTTGTCATGTAAAAATTAAAATTTACAATTTTAAAAATTTTTTTTTACAAATAATATTTGGAACAACTTAGAAGTCTGTATTGTCACTTTTGATCAACTGATGCATCCTTACTAAATAAAAGTTTGGTAACACTTTATTTTAAGGTGTCCTTGTTACACATGTTACATGTAATCACTACAATATATTATGCATAATTACATGTAATTAACCCTAAATCAAACCTTAATCCTAACCATATAGTAAGTACATGTAGTTAATTAATATTACTCAGTACTTAAATGTATACTTACACTGAAACAAGGACACCTTAACATAAAGTGTAACCAAAAGTTTATTTGTTATTCAGTGTCCATCTTATTCTTCTCGTAAAAATGTGTGTGAATATTTGTCCGGTCTCACTTGCTTCATACTGATGTGTCATATTATATCAGTGTATTATCTGAATTATGAACACACTGGTTTGTAATGCAAACAGTTTTACCATTAACTGCACGTAACTCTTCTCAATATTTCCCTATAGCAGCTAATGAACCAGAAGTCTTGCACATAGGCTTACTTCCACGTTTGGGAAAAGGTGGATATCATTAGAAAGAAAATGACATTCTTGTCTCTTCTCACTTCTTACTCATCAAGATTCAGACCGGCACAGATTTCTAGCCTAAACTATCATTGCACAAATGAAGATGTGATCATTATACTCTGTCATAAAAACCTAACCTGTGATACTAATCAGTCTTTGACCCCGTGTGCTCTCTTCTAAAGTTCCTGATACAAATCAAAGAGTCAGTAACGATGAGCTCGATGGAGTGTCAGCCGACACATCTGCCAAAGACACTGTTTCCTCTCACCTCAGATTTCAGATTATCATTCATGCAAACCTGCAGCAGAACCACAAACAACAAGAAGTGACCCATCCTTAAATAATGAGCACATGGCACCCCATAAGCAGGGCTGTCATCCGGGGGGACAACATGAATGTTGTTTGGGGCTCTGTGATGAAGATGCGCACTAAGTTCCTCTGAGAGGAAAGAAAAAAGTTTCTTCAGGATTACAACAACAAGAAACAGCTGAAACTCCTGATAACTGATTTTAGGCTTTATCTCAGTATATCAGTGGACTTCTCTAACCAAACGAACTGCAAAATGAAGTGCAAGTGCATGCACTTCTTCTGTGAGCATCATCTTTAAGAGAAAAAATGATCAATAAAGTGAGACATAGACAGTTGATCAACACAGAAGCAGGCATGGGGCGATCAGAGAGACTGTTGGTGGGTACTGTGAGTGACCTCTCCACTGCAATCAGTGCCTCTGTGAATAATAATCAGCATTTCTCCATTAGTTATTTGACAGAAAAGTATTTATATAGAGAGAGTAGATCTTACAACTTTGAGATGTGTACTTCAAACACTGAATGTGTAAAAATATCAACACATTGTTTGCCTTAAAGAGCACCTATTACAACCAATAATTGGGCTCGGCAGGTGGATCTTTGTAATCCATACTATAAACAGAATATGTCATAAAAATCACAATAACAGAAAAATTAGGAAATAATAAAACTACAAAGCACAGATATACTTAAGTTTTCTAAAAAAAATAATAATAATAAAAAAAAAGTAGTAGCCTATCAGTTATAGCTGATGTTTTGAACCAATAGAATATTTGGAAAAACTTATTAGGCTATGTTGCATAAAAGCACAAATCAACTTTGAAGTTCAAACTTCAATGCCAAGTTATTAAAGACTAAGAAGATCAAGAGTGCTTTTAACCAGTCCATTAACATGTGTTGCCAGTACATGACGACCACTAAAATATCCTTAATCTTTTTTCTTTTTATTTTTTATTACCTTTCTCAGCAAGACAGAAGGTTTTCCTTGTATCGTACGTCCGAAGGTTAGTGTTTGTTCAAATCCACGCCGACACTTCTGCTGGTCTGGGAGAAAGTCCAGGCTCCGGGCAGCTGTCGCTCACGCGCGGGTGTCTTGCATGAAACCTGAGAAACGCCTCAGGTAGGATCATCACTTCGCCTTAAACTTCTGACTCTCTGCCAACTTCCCACAACTCTCACACTCCTGGGAGATAAAATCCTGATTACGATATAAAATTAATGGTAATTTTCAAACAGCATAGTAATGTTCGTGGATAATGCAGTCACGTAACGTTCACTATACCTATCTTAAAATGCTGACAGCAGTGAACAAGTTTGTAGGTTAATTAAGACGGTTCTTACAGTGGCGTCACAGCTGACTGAAGGTGCACGTTCAACATCATCTAGAGACTTTTAGAATTAATAACATTAACTTTCTCATATATGTATTGACAATTAAAGAGCTGTCATATTGAATTTTTAAATAGTTTACTACTTATTCACAGGACATCTGTGTCATGTCAAACGATTGCAACATCACCATAACCTGACATTATAAAATACGTGTCGTCTTTTCCTCTTAAAATACACTAAACACTAAATTTCTTACACTAACCAGATTATTTATACCCATATATTAATTTAATAGAGAAATGTTTCGAGGTTTGCCCCAGCGGTCACAGTCAAATGCGACAACAGCCATCTCGAGTAGCTATGTTCTGTTTTCTAACGAATCGTTGATTTTGAAGGAGCGTTTCATTGGTTGAACAGACTGAACGAGTCTCTGTTTTGAATTTGAACGCGACTCAAAGCTTAACTGAACTAGTACTCATCTTTCTGAACGAATTCATACACGCTTTCTGGAATCCCCTTAGTCAATTTGTAGACGCACATTTTACTAAACAAAAACATTCGTTCATTCATTTGGTCGCCATTTGGCATTTAATGAATCGGTTGAGTGAATGATTCAGTGAATCACTTATAACCTATATGAAAAAAAAAATCACCCACTTGTCACCATCTTCTGTAACTTGCAAATGACATGTTAAATAGCAACTGTAACGTGTCTACAAATTTCAGTGTCGGGGAATATGCTTTTAAAAGTAATGCATTAGAATACTGCGTTACTCCATAAAAAAGTAACTAATTGCATTACTTAATTACTTTTTAATGGAAAGTAGCCTAATGCATTATGTTACTTTTAAGTCACTTTTTGTCACCTGGGCTATGCTTGCATATTTTTTTATTTTGATAATAAAAACCCAAAAGTTGTATTTTTGTTAACTGTAAAGGCCCTTTCATCAAAAAGTGAATTAATAAGGCAGGCTGAAGGAAGTGCCTCACAGTACTCCGGATTTCTCTCAACATGGGAGAAGAGAGCTGTCAGTGAACAAATGGAAAAGCAAACTAACTTGTGTTACTTATTTTAAAAAGTCACTCTAAAGTAAATTTAAAAGCAATGCGTTACTTTCCTACTCATAAAAGTAATCTGATTACGTAACTTGCGTTACTAGTAATGCATTACCCCCAACACTGACCGTAACAACGAATTGTAACATGCAGAAACTTTTACAAAAAGAATCAGTGAATGAATCATTTTGATCAAACTGAGATGAATCAAAATCCTTACCATGGGTCGTATGCTAAATGTTTACTTTTATGCGGAGTAATTTTGCAAGGAAACTTTTTTTGAGTTATGTTGGGCACTTTTTCATTGAGAATGGGTAACAAATTTCTATGTGGATATTTTAGATCGGTCGTGGGCCCTGTGTCTCACCTGGATGCCCGGTGATGGTAACATTTCCCAAAGTTCTCAACATTGCTCAAAAAGTTGCCCATTCTGTAATCAGCCAGTTTCATGAATGCGGACCATATAGCTGATGTGAAGAGAACCTGATATGTTAATAAAATATGTTGGCTATTATTAATCGTATATACAGGCTTTATAGGGTTTGTCTTTCAGTGAACAGCAATGTTCTATTCATTTCTGCCAAGTGGCTCCTAGAAAGCACATTTTCATATAGTTCATAATGTTCTATGATGAACTGTATTAAGTCATGTTTTTGAATATCTGAAGATGAAAACAGGAAATCGACTGAATAGACTGCATTCATGCATATGACAAGATCCACTGTTCATGTAGTCTCGTGTGTATATTTCCAGAGGATTTGGAAGAGGGTAAATCTGGTCCAGGATTTTCCAGATACAGACAGGCTTTGTGGAAGAATAAGCTAGATCATACACAACAATACTGCATTCAAAGTTGCAATTCACAATGAAAACTCAGTAATGGACTAGAGACACCAAGTAGTCTGTGAGATGATGGATTGATATCCAGCATTAATTTAATATTACTTGAGACGTCAAACACAAGTCAACCTTATTTTGCTGTCAATGCTGCAATTGCAAATATAATATAATATAATATAATATAATATAATATAATATAATATAATATAATATAATATAATTAAATATTAGATTTAAAAATGAACCCAGTGTTCTGAATGGTGTGACTGATAATGCATCTAAATGAAATTGGAATAGTTCTTTAACAGACTTGTGCTTGAACTCTCTTTCCAGACAGAAGTTGTCAGTCCACCTGTCTCAACACCTGTCACTTCAGCTCATTCTGGCAGCACAATGGCTCACCCTATTGGTCATATGTAGTAATACACTAATTTGAGCATCAGAACATTAAAGACTAAAAATATAGTAGTATAGTAAAATAAACTGGAAATAACAGCAGTATCTTATCTACTCGCTGACTTGAAAAAGCCCATAGCCTATTTAAAGTAATAATAATAATACATGAATAATAATAATAATAATAATAATATATCTAGAAATACTGTATATCGATAGATAGAGAGAGAGATATAGAAAACAGAGCCTTGTTATATTTATGTAAATTGCAACATTCACTTTCAATTCTCAAATAACATTTGCCCATTTGAATAATCAACAGCAATTCAGTATCAGCAGCTTCTAAAGTTAATTAATGCTGCCCTCGTGAGGAGCATAAACAGAAAGACTGTAGATAAAGGTAGCAATTTTTTAGTTAAGAGAATCTTGTCTATTCTTTGTTCGAGTAGCCTATTTCAATGGAACAGTTTACCCAAAACTGAAAATTTGCTGAAATTGTACTCAACTTCAGGCCATCCATGATATAGATGAGTTTGTTTGTTAATCAGAACAGATTTGGGGCAATTTAGCATCACATCAGTTGCTCACCAATGGATCCTCTGCAGTTACAGGTAAACATCAAGATAATTTACAAGTACTCCACACATCTCCAGTCCATCAGTGAATGGCTTGTATAGTTAATTTTTGTATTTTGTAGTGTACTTTGGCAAGTTGCTTCTTGACAAAATACCAGCTATAGTGGATTACTTACATTATGTGATGTTTTTATCAGCTGTTTGGACTCTCATTCTGGGTGAGTAAAAGCTATTCTTAATTTTTTGGATAAACTATTCCTTTAACTATAACTTTATTATTATTCACTATTTCAAGGAACTGTTGCTGCTGCAATGTAAATCACTCATCACAAAATGTACACAGTGCAGCCATCATTGTTCTCTCAGACCACGATACTTTATTGAGTTACTCATCCTGGCATGATATACAATCAATGCATGTCTGCTTGAGTTATAAAAAGCTCAATCCAGTGAAGTAACAGATCTTAATCTGTGCACATACATACATCTCCCCTCCCACGCTGTCACTGAGACTTCATGCAGGCTTAACAACATGAAACCAGACACTCCCAACAGCCCTGCCTCTCTGTGTCTGGAGATGGGACATCCCACAGAAGGAGACCTAGAAAGAAGAGAGGAAATCACAGCAACAGAAGGGGGTCCCATGCCGCAGTCAGCGAGAAGGCTCCACAGCACTGTTCAGATGCAAGCAGAAACTGGAAGAGTTACAGGAGTTTACATCCCCCCGGTTGTCATGTGATTCACCACAGCTCAAGTGACAGATTGAATGGGAATATTTTATAGGTAGAAAATCTTAAAGGTGAGGTTCAGACTGAGCTGCAGGTAAGGTTACTGAATTTTCTGTGCCATTATATGCATTCAGATGCAAACAAATAAAAAATACATTCAAGTTTTAATGAAGCATTATATAGTTATCCTGAAATTAACATTCTTTCATAATTTAGTCCCTGGTGGTGGATGAGGAGATCCCTCCTCACAATGCAAAGCAATAATTATAATATAATTATTTAATCAGCATCATTTTATTCCAAACTCATATTATTATAATTTTTATTTTGTCACCAGGGGCAAATGAGGATTGAGAGCTGATTACCAGTGTATAGTGCCTTCAGTTTCAGTCCATTCCTCACACAAAGCATTCAGTATAAACCTTCAAATCAAATGACTTGAGATATACAGCAGTGTACACTGAAAATGACTGCTGTAGAAACTAGTTTCACTCAGGCCTTTCAGAGTTCAACACAAGCAACACACTGAATTTAACATCACATTTTGAAGTTTAAAGACTGAAAGTTTTTGTTTGTTTGTTTGCTTTACACAGTATACCTGATATTAAACCACTTTTATGGTACATCTATTTCTGTCCTTTTATTAGCTTTATGATCCCTGGTCCCTGTATACTTTTGTTGTATGGAAGAAGAAAAAAACTAACATTCCTCAAAATATCTTCTTTAAAGTTTCATGGATAAAAAAGTAATACAGGTTTGGAACAAAATGAGAATATGTGACAGAAAGTGTTCAATTGAAAAAAAAAAAACTACAAGACTTTTACATTGTTACAAAAATACAATAACTTTCTTTTAAACTTTCTAGTCATCCATTTAATATCATGATATCAGTTTATACAAAATAAATAAATAAAAATGTGCAGCACAACTGTTTTCAACACTGTTAATTAATAAGGCATGTCTCTTTAGCAGCAAATCATCATATTTAACTGATTTCTGAAGGATCAAGTGGCAATGAAGAATGGAGTAATGATGCTGAAAATCCAGCTCTGCCATCAGTTTTAAAATATATTACAATTGAAACCAGTTAGTTTAAATTCAAATAATTTTTATAATAAACCCCCCCCCCCCCCCCCCCCCCCCCCCTTGGTGAGCATAAAACACTTCTCTCAAAAACCTTTTTAAAATCTTACTTACCCCAAACGTACCGTTACACCGTTACTGGTTGTATTTCACAATTCAGACTTGCAATTCTGAGTTTATATTCTCATAAATTTTCTCAGAATTACGTGTGTGTATACAGTAAGGTGTGTAAAAAATGGAGGATGAAAACAGAAATTATGAACTATGAATTCCATGGAAAAAGAAAATCTAAATTGGAGATATAAATGCTCAATTCCAAGAAAAAAGTTTGATTTGTGAAATACAACCAATTAACCGTTTTATATTTGTATGCTGTGGCAGAAATAAGCTTCATCAGGACTAGTACATCCCACCTTCAGGCTATGTTGAGTTCAAAACATTTATATATTGACTGGTCTTTAACCTTGTTATTAAAGTATGTGACATTATATGCCATGAACAACATCAGTAAAACAAGGTTAAAAGGTTTCACACAAACTTTAGGCTTTAAAACCCCAGTCTCAATTGAGTACCTATTGTATGTGAAGACATAAATGTTTCTTCATATTGATTTGAGACCACATATGCAACTTGAACTAACCTGATGGTCAGTGATGGTCAGTATAAAAGAGCTTCCATGCGAGTGTCTGCAAGCTATTACAGTTTAACATCCCTGTTCTGTTGTCTGAGTGAGTCTCTCTCTCATGGGAACAATAAGGATGAGGTTTCACTGTGATACCCTCTGGTCCTAGAACAGACGTCTGTTATTCTTAGTCTCAAAGAAGGGAACGGCACTGTGATCGGCTCTGAACTTCGCCATGTTCTTTCAACATTGAGTAAATACAAAACACTGCTACACAACAGCTCTTACACTGTTTTGCTAACAAACCAAATGACTGCTTTGTTAAATTAAGAAGAGATTTATTTTTAACATACAGTAAGCAGCTTAAAAAAATCTGTGTTTGACTCCTGGGTTTACATATTTACTGTACCTTGAGATTAACGCTGCTGGAAACAAGCACGGAGCATCACATGTGGTACCTGCAGGTGAGAAACTGACAGAATCAGAGGAAGAACAGCTGATGGCAGGACAGGAGGAGGGAAAACCAATGACGGTTCTTACAGTGGCGTCACAGCTGACTGAAGGTGCACGTTCAACATCATCTAGAGACTTTTAGAATTAATAACATTAACTTTCTCATATATGTATTGACAATTAAAGAGCTGTCATATTGAATTTTTAAATAGTTTACTACTTATTCACAGGACATCTGTGTCATGTCAAACGATTGCAACATCACCATAACCTGACATTATAAAATACGTGTCGTCTTTTCCTCTTAAAATACACTAAACACTAAATTTCTTACACTAACCAGATTATTTATACCCATATATTAATTTAATAGAGAAATGTTTCGAGGTTTGCCCCAGCGGTCACAGTCAAATGCGACAACAGCCATCTCGAGTAGCTATGTTCTGTTTTCTAACGAATCGTTGATTTTGAAGGAGCGTTTCATTGGTTGAACAGACTGAACGAGTCTCTGTTTTGAATTTGAACGCGACTCAAAGCTTAACTGAACTAGTACTCATCTTTCTGAACGAATTCATACACGCTTTCTGGAATCCCCTTAGTCAATTTGTAGACGCACATTTTACTAAACAAAAACATTCGTTCATTCATTTGGTCGCCATTTGGCATTTAATGAATCGGTTGAGTGAATGATTCAGTGAATCACTTATAACCTATATGAAAAAAAAAATCACCCACTTGTCACCATCTTCTGTAACTTGCAAATGACATGTTAAATAGCAACTGTAACGTGTCTACAAATTTCAGTGTCGGGAATATGCTTTTAAAAGTAATGCATTAGAATACTGCGTTACTCCATAAAAAAGTAACTAATTGCATTACTTAATTACTTTTTAATGGAAAGTAGCCTAATGCATTATGTTACTTTTAAGTCACTTTTTGTCACCTGGGCTATGCTTGCATATTTTTTTATTTTGATAATAAAAACCCAAAAGTTGTATTTTTGTTAACTGTAAAGGCCCTTTCATCAAAAAGTGAATTAATAAGGCAGGCTGAAGGAAGTGCCTCACAGTACTCCGGATTTCTCTCAACATGGGAGAAGAGAGCTGTCAGTGAACAAATGGAAAAGCAAACTAACTTGTGTTACTTATTTTAAAAAGTCACTCTAAAGTAAATTTAAAAGCAATGCGTTACTTTCCTACTCATAAAAGTAATCTGATTACGTAACTTGCGTTACTAGTAATGCATTACCCCCAACACTGACCGTAACAACGAATTGTAACATGCAGAAACTTTTACAAAAAGAATCAGTGAATGAATCATTTTGATCAAACTGAGATGAATCAAAATCCTTACCATGGGTCGTATGCTAAATGTTTACTTTTATGCGGAGTAATTTTGCAAGGAAACTTTTTTTGAGTTATGTTGGGCACTTTTTCATTGAGAATGGGTAACAAATTTCTATGTGGATATTTTAGATCGGTCGTGGGCCCTGTGTCTCACCTGGATGCCCGGTGATGGTAACATTTCCCAAAGTTCTCAACATTGCTCAAAAAGTTGCCCATTCTGTAATCAGCCAGTTTCATGAATGCGGACCATATAGCTGATGTGAAGAGAACCTGATATGTTAATAAAATATGTTGGCTATTATTAATCGTATATACAGGCTTTATAGGGTTTGTCTTTCAGTGAACAGCAATGTTCTATTCATTTCTGCCAAGTGGCTCCTAGAAAGCACATTTTCATATAGTTCATAATGTTCTATGATGAACTGTATTAAGTCATGTTTTTGAATATCTGAAGATGAAAACAGGAAATCGACTGAATAGACTGCATTCATGCATATGACAAGATCCACTGTTCATGTAGTCTCGTGTGTATATTTCCAGAGGATTTGGAAGAGGGTAAATCTGGTCCAGGATTTTCCAGATACAGACAGGCTTTGTGGAAGAATAAGCTAGATCATACACAACAATACTGCATTCAAAGTTGCAATTCACAATGAAAACTCAGTAATGGACTAGAGACACCAAGTAGTCTGTGAGATGATGGATTGATATCCAGCATTAATTTAATATTACTTGAGACGTCAAACACAAGTCAACCTTATTTTGCTGTCAATGCTGCAATTGCAAATATAATATAATATAATATAATATAATATAATATAATATAATAAAATATTAGATTTAAAAATGAACCCAGTGTTCTGAATGGTGTGACTGATAATGCATCTAAATGAAATTGGAATAGTTCTTTAACAGACTTGTGCTTGAACTCTCTTTCCAGACAGAAGTTGTCAGTCCACCTGTCTCAACACCTGTCACTTCAGCTCATTCTGGCAGCACAATGGCTCACCCTATTGGTCATATGTAGTAATACACTAATTTGAGCATCAGAACATTAAAGACTAAAAATATAGTAGTATAGTAAAATAAACTGGAAATAACAGCAGTATCTTATCTACTCGCTGACTTGAAAAAGCCCATAGCCTATTTAAAGTAATAATAATAATACATGAATAATAATAATAATATATCTAGAAATACTGTATATCGATAGATAGAGAGAGAGATATAGAAAACAGAGCCTTGTTATATTTATGTAAATTGCAACATTCACTTTCAATTCTCAAATAACATTTGCCCATTTGAATAATCAACAGCAATTCAGTATCAGCAGCTTCTAAAGTTAATTAATGCTGCCCTCGTGAGGAGCATAAACAGAAAGACTGTAGATAAAGGTAGCAATTTTTTAGTTAAGAGAATCTTGTCTATTCTTTGTTCGAGTAGCCTATTTCAATGGAACAGTTTACCCAAAACTGAAAATTTGCTGAAATTGTACTCAACTTCAGGCCATCCATGATATAGATGAGTTTGTTTGTTAATCAGAACAGATTTGGGGCAATTTAGCATCACATCAGTTGCTCACCAATGGATCCTCTGCAGTTACAGGTAAACATCAAGATAATTTACAAGTACTCCACACATCTCCAGTCCATCAGTGAATGGCTTGTAAAGTGAATTTTTGTATTTTGTAGTGTACTTTGGCAAGTTGCTTCTTGACAAAATACCAGCTATAGTGGATTACTTACATTATGTGATGTTTTTATCAGCTGTTTGGACTCTCATTCTGGGTGAGTAAAAGCTATTCTTAATTTTTTGGATAAACTATTCCTTTAACTATAACTTTATTATTATTCACTATTTCAAGGAACTGTTGCTGCTGCAATGTAAATCACTCATCACAAAATGTACACAGTGCAGCCATCATTGTTCTCTCAGACCACGATACTTTATTGAGTTACTCATCCTGGCATGATATACAATCAATGCATGTCTGCTTGAGTTATAAAAAGCTCAATCCAGTGAAGTAACAGATCTTAATCTGTGCACATACATACATCTCCCCTCCCACGCTGTCACTGAGACTTCATGCAGGCTTAACAACATGAAACCAGACACTCCCAACAGCCCTGCCTCTCTGTGTCTGGAGATGGGACATCCCACAGAAGGAGACCTAGAAAGAAGAGAGGAAATCACAGCAACAGAAGGGGGTCCCATGCCGCAGTCAGCGAGAAGGCTCCACAGCACTGTTCAGATGCAAGCAGAAACTGGAAGAGTTACAGGAGTTTACATCCCCCCGGTTGTCATGTGATTCACCACAGCTCAAGTGACAGATTGAATGGGAATATTTTATAGGTAGAAAATCTTAAAGGTGAGGTTCAGACTGAGCTGCAGGTAAGGTTACTGAATTTTCTGTGCCATTATATGCATTCAGATGCAAACAAATAAAAAATACATTCAAGTTTTAATGAAGCATTATATAGTTATCCTGAAATTAACATTCTTTCATAATTTAGTCCCTGGTGGTGGATGAGGAGATCCCTCCTCACAATGCAAAGCAATAATTATAATATAATTATTTAATCAGCATCATTTTATTCCAAACTCATATTATTATAATTTTTATTTTGTCACCAGGGGCAAATGAGGATTGAGAGCTGATTACCAGTGTATAGTGCCTTCAGTTTCAGTCCATTCCTCACACAAAGCATTCAGTATAAACCTTCAAATCAAATGACTTGAGATATACAGCAGTGTACACTGAAAATGACTGCTGTAGAAACTAGTTTCACTCAGGCCTTTCAGAGTTCAACACAAGCAACACACTGAATTTAACATCACATTTTGAAGTTTAAAGACTGAAAGTTTTTGTTTGTTTGTTTGCTTTACACAGTATACCTGATATTAAACCACTTTTATGGTACATCTATTTCTGTCCTTTTATTAGCTTTATGATCCCTGGTCCCTGTATACTTTTGTTGTATGGAAGAAGAAAAAAACTAACATTCCTCAAAATATCTTCTTTAAAGTTTCATGGATAAAAAAGTAATACAGGTTTGGAACAAAATGAGAATATGTGACAGAAAGTGTTCAATTGAAAAAAAAAAAAACTACAAGACTTTTACATTGTTACAAAAATACAATAACTTTCTTTTAAACTTTCTAGTCATCCATTTAATATCATGATATCAGTTTATACAAAATAAATAAATAAAAATGTGCAGCACAACTGTTTTCAACACTGTTAATTAATAAGGCATGTCTCTTTAGCAGCAAATCATCATATTTAACTGATTTCTGAAGGATCAAGTGGCAATGAAGAATGGAGTAATGATGCTGAAAATCCAGCTCTGCCATCAGTTTTAAAATATATTACAATTGAAACCAGTTAGTTTAAATTCAAATAATTTTTATAATAATACTGTTTTGAATGTATTTTTAATCAAACCACCCCCCCCCCCCCCCCCCCTTGGTGAGCATAAAACACTTCTCTCAAAAACCTTTTTAAAATCTTACTTACCCCAAACGTACCGTTACACCGTTACTGGTTGTATTTCACAATTCAGACTTGCAATTCTGAGTTTATATTCTCATAAATTTTCTCAGAATTACGTGTGTGTATACAGTAAGGTGTGTAAAAAATGGAGGATGAAAACAGAAATTATGAACTATGAATTCCATGGAAAAAGAAAATCTAAATTGGAGATATAAATGCTCAATTCCAAGAAAAAAGTTTGATTTGTGAAATACAACCAATTAACCGTTTTATATTTGTATGCTGTGGCAGAAATAAGCTTCATCAGGACTAGTACATCCCACCTTCAGGCTATGTTGAGTTCAAAACATTTATATATTGACTGGTCTTTAACCTTGTTATTAAAGTATGTGACATTATATGCCATGAACAACATCAGTAAAACAAGGTTAAAAGGTTTCACACAAACTTTAGGCTTTAAAACCCCAGTCTCAATTGAGTACCTATTGTATGTGAAGACATAAATGTTTCTTCATATTGATTTGAGACCACATATGCAACTTGAACTAACCTGATGGTCAGTGATGGTCAGTATAAAAGAGCTTCCATGCGAGTGTCTGCAAGCTATTACAGTTTAACATCCCTGTTCTGTTGTCTGAGTGAGTCTCTCTCTCATGGGAACAATAAGGATGAGGTTTCACTGTGATACCCTCTGGTCCTAGAACAGACGTCTGTTATTCTTAGTCTCAAAGAAGGGAACGGCACTGTGATCGGCTCTGAACTTCGCCATGTTCTTTCAACATTGAGTAAATACAAAACACTGCTACACAACAGCTCTTACACTGTTTTGCTAACAAACCAAATGACTGCTTTGTTAAATTAAGAAGAGATTTATTTTTAACATACAGTAAGCAGCTTAAAAAAATCTGTGTTTGACTCCTGGGTTTACATATTTACTGTACCTTGAGATTAACGCTGCTGGAAACAAGCACGGAGCATCACATGTGGTACCTGCAGGTGAGAAACTGACAGAATCAGAGGAAGAACAGCTGATGGCAGGACAGGAGGAGGGAAAACCAATGTGTCAGATATGAAGGTGTGACTATTTTCCAAATTTGAAAAGTTAAAGCAAATATATTCGATGTATTATTCTATCATTTAATCTCGTCCTTTCATCCTTTCTCCCGCAGCGTTTGTTAAACACATCATGGCTGGGAAAATGCAAGAGCTCAGATCAGGTGATTATGAATTTGAAATGCATTGATGTTTGGTGCTGTTTCCAATTAGGATATAGATGGAGAAAGGAGGTTCTATTTTAATCTGCTTGTCTCACATTTTCCTTTTAGGCACTACTGTCCTCTGCAGTTATCAAGAGTCCTTCAGCCCAGCTCTACGCTCTCTAATGCCCTTGAACTAGTTTTCCTGTATCAGATTTATTTTTTTATTTTTTATGTGAGTTGCACAGATTTTCTGCATCATCAGACTAAACAATTATTTTGTAATGCGTTGCAAGGAGCAAACTCCCTCTAAGTGTGTCCTGAAATTGAATGCATTTGCTGGTATATATAGGCTATATTATGTATATTTGTTCTCATGAACTTATGTCAATGATTTTTTATGTGTCAGTGCAAGTCCACAAAGTCTAAAACTCACTGTCAGTTGATAAAAAAATAAACAAACTTCAAAATTAAAATGGACCTTACCTCAACAGAATCAGTTACCTACTTTATACGACACATGGAGCAGATTTTCTTATTAAAAACTTTTACAGAAACAGCTGGAAAGAGACAAGACTCTGGATCACTGGTGTCCATGTGAATTACAGATTTACAGGATGAATGATAAAAGGAAATACACATTACATGTGTAAAACATTTCTCTTCTAAGAAAGTGTCTTGGATCCTATATAGATTTGCATTTTGGTTAGTAGTGGTAAATGCTTTTAAATAAAGTGTTTATGTTGTAAATGTGATGTGATATGGATGGACTAAACCAAAGATATATCATACTGTGACTTATGTGTAATTACTGATGTAGTATCCAGCGTTTTCATACAACCGATGCTCAGATGTTTGTTTCTTCATGAAGAGGTGTATTTAGTGACAGTGAACGGCTAACTGTTCATGTTCTAACTTTATCCCATGTTAGTACAGAATTAAATATTTAAATATCAATTTGAGCTGAAACTATTTTATACATTTACCCATGTGTTATTCTAAAACCCAAAAAGTTGTCCAATGCACTGAATAAAAGCATTGCCCTATAGCAACAACAAGACATTTTCACAGAGTTAATTTCACGGTCAACAGTTGTTTGTATAAAACAATCAGGCACCAGTGTGAACACAGAGACATGCATTTTGATTCAGTTTTAGTTACACCAACAAACAGACTGATATTATACAGTGTGACCATTATTAGAAATGTCTGACCACTGGATACCTTGATTGACCAATCAGAATCAGGCTAGGTGAATAAAACATCGACAATACACACATGATTAGATTACAGACAGCTCATTCTCATGGATTAGTGATAGACCTGTGTGGGTCCACAGCTGGCAAGTGTTCATTCACAGACCAGAAGAGCTCTCCATTCAAAAGCTATTGTATTTTTCCTGTTTGTCTTTGTGGCTCATGGCAACGGAGATGCTGTCATTTGTCTCCCTTATTGTCAGGCTGTGGGACGCAAGCATCTCCTTTGATTTTTCAACACAATGACTCATAAATAGCACATTAGCTTCAGCTGTGTCCAGCAGGATTGAGAAACGCTGAGGCAGAGCGGGTTATTGTGTTAGTGACACATGGAGTGGTACGACGCGCAAAGATACACACAATCTATAGCTGCAGCAGCAGCACAAGAAGGGATTCTTCACAGTAAAGCTGCTGCATGGATTACTGTGAAGTTTGTTTTGCTAAATATATTTACATCCAGAAATAAACTGCTACTTCCTGTCTTGTTGCCAGGATACCTTTATATTCACAGTTTGAATAGCAATGTTCAGTTAATTTTGTTTGGCTATGGCGTGTATATTTACATACAGTCATAGTGTAACATGCTCTTGAAATAGATTTACAGGAACACCAAAAAACAAGAGGATAGCTACTGAAGACAACATTTAAACTAGTGTTGTCTTATCAGTTATATAATATCCGGTTCATGTTTTGTTATGGTCGAGGCTGGGACTAGTTGGTTGGTTTTATTTCTGGTTTTATTTCAGTAAATATTTTTCAGGATATATTTTGTATTGCCCTGGAAAAAAAAGCTTGCATTTACCTAAGTTACGATTAATAAATGTACATAAAATTACATCATTTAAATTACTATGTGCTATTATAAGAAAAAAAAATATATACTTTTTATTACATTACAATTTTAGAATGTTTTGAGCTAAGTGAAAATAACAGTGGCAAGGTGTAATGAAAGTATTTTATAAACTGTTATTATGAATTTTTATTTTTAATTAAACAAGTGCATACATTAATATCAAAAAGTCAGATTTATGCTGAAGAAAAAATCTACTACCTCAGTCCTGAAGAAGAACAGACAGTCATAGTGACAAGGCTGAGACGCCACCTAATGGCCAAAAGTGTTTGTAACAGCCAGACTTTATCTCCTGTAGGAAATAATGCAGCAATATCATCATTTGACATTTTAAAGTTGGTGTATCAAAACATATTGAAATTAAGAGGGGTTAAAAATCCAACCCAGGAAGGCAGTCAGTGCAACATACATTGTCAGTCTCCATTAGAAAATATATGAAAAAAGAAAAGAAAAAAGATGCCTATTCATTCACATGTGGTCTACTGTAGTTGCTGAGCAACTCCCACCCAAGCCCAACCTCAACCGAGCATCTCTCACATCTGAAGAACACAGGGACATTGAGAACATCAACAGCATCGCTCATTTTCATACAGTATTCGAAGATAATCTACTATTGTTGTTGTATGTAAAAGATCAAGATAACTTGCTAAGCAATAGGAAGGAGAAGGATTTACATTTGATTTTGCAATTTCTGTCTTTTGGGATAAAACAGCAGCAGGTTGTGAAGTGGTGAAACAGAGGAGCACAAGGACTCGTACTGTTAATGTGAAGCTGTCCAGGTGAAGGACTTGGCTTGGTATGTAACTCAGGGGAATATGGCTGAATTTGGGGGGCATATGGTGCAATGTGTGTGTCTGTGTGTGTGTGTGTGTGTGTGAGAGAGAGAGCTTGTGTGTATCATGATTGTCTGTTAAGATTAGACTGTAAAAATGTACAGGGGTTGATCAGAAAAGCACACAGTTTTTAAAACAGTAATGCATTAGCTTGCTTGCGTTCATTGTGCAGTGAATCAGCAAAAATCTGACCCAAATGTCTAAGACTTACTGTAGAACCAGCTCAAAATAAAAAGAATTGATGTCATATTTCCAAGTCTCGAATATGATAAGCTTTGGATGGCCTTGTCTGACCTTTATAAACACATTAAAGCAAGGATGTCCAATCCTGCTCCAGCGGGCCAACATCCTGCAGATTTGAACTCCAACACACTTGCCCAGAAGTTTCTAGAGAGATGAAGACTTTGATTAGCTGGTTCAGGTATTTTTATTAAGGGTGGAAGCTAAACTCTGCAGGACAGTGGTCCTCCCGGAACAGGTATGGACACCCTTGAATTAGAGTGGTCGCTAGTGTTATTTTAGTATAATTTACATAGTTTACATTTAATTGTATTGTTATATTTGATGCTTTTAGTACCCTTTTATTTAGTAATTTTCTGTTTTCTGTCATTTTCTAAATGTCTACATATTTTTATGCATTTTTTATCACTTCAAGTAAAACTGAATGAAAATTAGAAATTATGCTTAAATAAATGTATTTTAAAATTGTATTTGATGTGTTAATGTTTATTTTATTCCAAGTAATTAAAAAAAAAAACTTGTAGTCACAGTAGCATGTTTTATTCAGGTTTCACACAAAATCTTTAATAATAGTCTCTGCCAGGGATTTTCAAACTGAGGTCTGGGAACTTTCAAGGGGTTTCTAAAGGGGTCCATGTCTTTTTCTCACACAGTATAAGCTTCTTATAGGCCTATATGGAAAAAAAAAAAGTAAAAAAACTTAGGGTATAAAAAGGTTTGTAAACCCTTACTTCATTTTTAGAAAGCATCTGCAATAAATGCAGATGATCACAACGCAGACACCCTAAAAAGTAAAATATAATATAACACACAGGATAGCATTCGGTCGGTTGTGAATATGATAGAAATGTGATGTTATTAGTAGTGCACAGAGCTCATCCTGACATCATTCTTGGTCTCTCTCTCTCTCTCTCTCTCTCTCTCTCTCTAGCGCCATCCTCCCTCTGCAGGACGCTGAAGGAGCTGGCGGGGTTTGTTCATGCTGACTGCTGCAGTTGGACAGACAATAACTCAGTGTGCCACAGAGGTAAGTCAACCCGCTTTACAAACTCAAAGACTTGTATTTAACAGCGATTCATCATTGATCAAGCACTGAGATATGCTCTTAAGCCATAGCACCATGTTTTTCTTTTTTTTTTACCCCTGCGAACAGTGTATTGGTGTTGAGATGTTAGTGAATCCGACTGCTGGGTGTGTGACTGAGACATAACGGGCCTGATTTTCTTTAGTTTAATCTAGATATGAAAGAAAATGCATGCAGTTTCTCTGAGATTGCATCGATAAGAAAAACTGTTAATAAATCGGATTGCTTTCTTCATGCATTCGCACTAAAAGATAGTTGGTTTCATGGATGCACAATATAGACAATAACCATTTATTTTCATTTAAAAGAATATTACTTTGCATTATGTTTGCCTTTTAGCATGGCACGCAGGAATTTCATGAGATCTCGAGACAGTGTGGTGACAGAACGCATGCAATGGTTCACGTGCACGCGGTTTGCCGGTGTGGAAAAACCTAGAAGTATTGAGACACTGACGATGGAGCATAATGTGGCTCTCACCGGTGCGTAAAGTCAGTCGGGATGAAAGGTGGCCAGGTTTTTTTTTTCCCACAGGTCCGTTGTGGTCATAACGGATGACAAATCGATCATGAGGTTTTATGCGGCTTTTGCGCGTGGTCCTGATCCGCCTGACAGCGAGAAGCGGACTCGACGCGTCGCTGATCCTCCGGCGTAAAGCGATTTTCGCAGTTTGCTCTCGGCTGAGAATGGTGCTGATGTTGCGTGTGTGTGTTTCGCCATGGCTACACAAGGTTCTCCTTTATCTGTAGATTTAAGGTGGTTTAGAACCCAGGTCTTCGAAAGAACCCTCTTTTTCTCCTAAGCGAACACCGCTTTTTGAGGATGCTGACCGTTGTAACACCACAAGGGTCTTTTGTCTGGGCGACTCTGCAAATAAAACAGTCTATGGAACGAAAATGTGATATCACACAAAAACACTTCCACTAGCCTAATGGGAAATAGAAGCAACAAGCCTGAATCGGTAACATTTAGGCTAATCAATATCCCACGTATTTTTATTGCTTCAGTTTATATGTAATCTGACCGTTAAACTACATAAAACTCGCTGTTTTTCTTCTGTTTTATGATTTGTATGAGAATACAAGGATGTATAGACTTCATTCTGCATTTTCAAGGCAGCGGACACACCTTGCTCCCCCGCCCTCCCCGTCTCTCTCTCTCTCTCTCTCTCTCTCTCTCTCATCACGGCTGTTGCTTGGCCACACTCTCATCATCCTCGCCCATTGTTCGCTCCGTAAGTAACATTTCTTTTTTAAAATAAACATTATGAATTCGAAAATCTTGGCTGTAACATTTGAAACATAACGGTCGACTTGCATCTATCTAACACCCCCTCCCCCCCACGCCCATCTCCGCCGAACATGCCGCCTGCCTTGTGCCTTCAGCCCAACGGCACAGTCGCCTTCGTATCGATTATGTATGTAGTCTTTCATTTTTATAATATTGAAAGATCACGAAATGTCATTTGCGGTCGGTATTTCAGCATGGTTTTATAGTAGCGGCTCTTTCTGGAGAAGTTGATCGTTATGTAGGGTAATGGTCGGTCGGTTGCTATTCTGTCATACGTTTTTGTCATTGCCTGTCTGTGGAAATTATAAACACGTAGTTAACTAAACTCGTTATTTTGAGCCAGTTTTTAGATTGTAGAAAAAAAGGAGGAAATTTATAAAGTGGCCACAGAGTTCAAATATCATAAAAAAAAGATACAGCAAGGGATGTACCAAAAGAGCTGAGGAAATTAAGTACTAGTCCTCCTTATTAGCTTTGAACAGATTTACAAAAACAGACATTCCAGTAAAGCTGACAAACATTATTTAAAATTCAGACTTATTAACCGAAGTTGTTATACTAGATGCTGTCTGCAAGGCTGCTATAAAATAAAAGCCCCCCAAAAAGTTAATTACTGTAATAGTCTGGGGTGGGCAGGGGGGGTTGATTTTGCGTTCATAAAACTAAGCCTTTTACTGACAGTAGATCCCAGCGTTATAAAGAACCAAAGTGCCTTCTGTCCAGTTATGCCAAGCATAATCTAATTAACCATGGCAATTAAGGAGACCCATGGAACATTAGGTAAATCTGATTCGTTCACAGATCTCGCGATGAAGTGTGTGTTACTCCTGTTAGACAACCGCCTGTTACTTGCCTCAGTTTCTCACTGTTAGTCACTTATAGCTTCAGAATGGAGGAGGTTGGTCTTGATTTCGGATCACAGTTCTCCTTGCATTTAGAAGAAAATTCACTTCTTATAATGACTGCATCATAATTTAGCTTAGTTCATTAAAAAGTCATAATGATAAGTCATTTAATCAATATTCTCAATGAATTGCATTACCGTATGTAGTAATTGAGTCATATGTTTTTGACCATATGTTGTCAGAGGGTCTCCACAAGGGGGATGTGAGCAATAGAGTTCACTTTAATTTTATTAGAAAAACCATTATCGCTCAATAAGATCTCAGGAACATCCGGGGATACGACAAATACGACAAACCAGATTCAACAAGTCTTGAAGACAGTGAGACAGTGTCTCTCTGGTCTGGTAGGCCAGATCCCATGCAGTGTACACTGCAGTCCTGAACTCCCTGATGCACCATGGCAACAGATGACTAACTTCCTGTGTGCAGCGGCTGGAGATCACAAAAATGCATCTTGCACATATACGCAAGCTGATTTCATGGCGTTTATACATCTTATATTCTCAATATTGAAGCCGGTTGAGTGGTTTATGATGCCTGTGCCTCTCAGCTATCTGCATCCGCGCACATTTTGTGGTGGATGTATATCACCAGACTGACATTTTCCTCTTCATGACAGCATCTGTACAACACATGTTCACGTAAATGCCAACCGTCCTTTTCGGGGACTGAATATTTTCATATGCTAAGTGGATCATGCTGTTATCAGCAGCGACTTTGTCTGGCAGCATGAGCATTATTTCATGTCAGCCAGAGTCCGCGCACACAAACACATTGACTGCTCAGCCAGTTGGTTCATTTAACGTGCAGATTCAGTTCAGTGGGTGCGAACTGAACTCTTGTGGGGTCTGGGCAAGACTTGGGAGGTGGGTCTAGAACACATGGCAGATGGGAAGGTTGCGTCTCTCGATTAGATCAAGGACATCTCTGCTGTTGGATCTACACAGCAGTGTTTATGCATAAATGAGGCTTTTAAGTCATGATTGTAGTCATGCACATCATCTATGTTTTCTTTGAGAATGCTCATGTCATTATTAGTTCTAATAATCTTGTTCTGAAATCTTTTTATACACAAATAAAGGTTCTTTATTAGCATCAGTGGTTCCAAGAAGAAACATTAACACCCATAGAATTTTCCAAATGCACAAAAGTTTCTTTAAAAAGATAAAGGTTATTTATATTATTCAAATGTTCTTCACATTAAGAAAATAATATAACAAAACTTCAGCTAAATCTTCTTCACCTTGAGGATTACAAACCTATATGACTTTCTGTCGTCTTTGGAACTCAAAAGGTGCATCTCTGAAGAATATCTCAGTCACTTTGTTACATATCAGTTGAATTAGGTATGAAGACATCAAGCTCCAGAATGACCAATTATTTATTAATTAGTCATTATTCATGGAAAGTCTCTGCCCTACAGCTCACCTTGATGCGTTCATGAGATGTCCAATTTGTAAAGAAATCATTGTTTTCAATTCAGTGAATCAATTAATTTGCTCAAGAATCAGACCATTCTAGTTCTCACTAACTCAATGATCCAGTCTCACTGGATATCAGAGCAATGGAGTGAAGATTAATAGTGAATAACCACATAAATTAAGTTTTTCCCTCCAACAAATCTATCATGTGGCTTCAGAAGACATGGAATATAGTGAAGGAGCTGAATGGACCACATTAATAATGCTTGTATGATGCTTTCTGGGGGAATTTTGGAGCCATGCAGTCATGGTCATTGGCTTGATCATATTGAAAAGAGAGGCTAGAATCTTTTTTTAAATGTTCATCTGTTTAACAGGTGAAACAAACCCAAACTGTTTTGAAATGACATTTATTTACAGAATTTTGTGGGTGAACACATAAGCATGATTTTGGTGAGGGCCAATGAAAAGATAAGCTCCTGACCACTGGATTTAGTGTTTACCAGTTAATCTTGCTGGCTGGTGCAAGCATGCTGCAATGCTTGAGAAAATACTGAGCAATATCTTGATCAAGCTGCACCTGCCATGCATTTGGCACATGCAGACTTGCAGCCATCGCCCTCACTGATCTTGCTGCCCAGTGCTGGAGCTCTGCGGGAACAGACAGAGAGAGAAAATGAGAAAGAGATAGAATAAAGGGAGGAGACTTGAGATTGATGCACACTTCTGAAGTGATGCTGCAATCTGCGCTGCTAGCTGGGATGGACAAAACTGGGTCAGAGGCAGAGCGGCACCTAACTGTGCACAGACAGGGAAGCTAGCCGTGTTGCCCACCCTTCAATAACAACCAAAGCACACACACAATTATTACCGATCTACAAATTGTAAAAAAAACAGTAAACAATTTCACACTAAACTGCCTCTGGGAAGTAGTTTCACCTGAGTGGACTTGACTTGAGTGTTTGTTTTTGCTGCTGCATTGTTGCAGGGGCATTGCAGAACCATCTCCCGAACA
Source organism: Carassius gibelio (assembly GCF_023724105.1). Taxonomy (NCBI): domain Eukaryota; kingdom Metazoa; phylum Chordata; class Actinopteri; order Cypriniformes; family Cyprinidae; genus Carassius; species Carassius gibelio. Next base: position 25,701,707 of record NC_068398.1, on the reverse strand, counting down.
CTTCAATTACACCACGTATAGTGCACTTATGTAATTGGTCCGTCTGAGAAAACACTGAGAGAGACCAATAAATTTAGTGAACAGAAACGCTGAGCTGGAAAGGACAGTCTGGTTCATTTAAAGTGGTCATCGGATGCCTATTCTCCACAAGTTGATATGATTCTTTAGGGTCTTAATGAAAAGGCTTTGACATAGTTTGGTTAAATGTTCTCAATGATAGTGTAAAAAACTGCTTTTTTTTTTTTTTACCCTGTCAAAAACAGCTCTATTCAGAGGAAGCCATTTTCTTGCATTTTCCTTTAAATGTTAATGAGCTCTGCTGACCCCGCCCCTCTCTTCCTAGCCACTCTCTGAGGGACTGTTTAGCCGATTTCATTGTGAGACTTATTAATTAGCACATTATTAGGAAAGGCCATTGGCAAAGATTCAATAGAAAACCTTATACTCACTTCCTCTGTAGGTGAGGTAGCTGAAATTTTGAGAAAGGGGTAAAGATTTTTATATTTATAGGGTGGTTCTGTAAACAACATTGCCAACACACATTTCAGTTAAAAAAAACGGAAAAGTGCATGTCGCATCCAATGACCCTTTTAACCCTCAGAGAAGCTAAGGTATGAGTGTATCTCTGGGCTCTTAAAGGGGACAGATGATTAACAAGCTAGTATTTTAGTTGTAGGGCAATGACCACCCAAATATGGAGCTGTGTTCAGAGTATAGTAGCTGGATTTAAGCTCAGACATACCCTGTCTAAGGAATAGCTACCATGTCTAGACAGTCGTCTAGACCGTCATAGTTCATCTGCCTCCAGCCTGTTAAGGACAAAGTATATAATTTGGTTCAAAACATTTTTTTGTTATCCTGGTTGAAAAAGTCTCTTCACATCTGATAGCAATCACTAAGTTACGTTGTCTAAATGTATTTACATGTATTAATATCTGTGGAAGGCATAGGACCATAAAATCCTCCAAGGTTTATGAAAAGCTCATCATTTGTATGATAATACATCATCAGCATGTTCCATTAATATTGTAATATTATGAGCTTTGTACTCTAATGAAGGTGAAGGAGACATGAGGTAATCTGAAAGGGTAGCGTTCAACCCTATACCAATGCCATCTTTCATCGTGTCTCTGGTTAGTCTCTGGTCTGCCTGTGCACGTTCATGTGTTTTGGAGGAGGTGTGGCTTTGAATAGTGATTATGCAGGGAGGATGAGATCCTATGCTTCAAAGTGAGCTTGCTATCGCTAGCCTTTCCAAAATCACCTACCCTACATTTGACCTGGACATGACAGATATTTTGATGTAGGACTGAGAGATTCCTCAACATATTCTGAATAATGCATTATTAAACATTAGCACAACCAGGGTAATTGAAAAAAAAATCTGCATGATATGCTGTATGCAGCCGAACTTACTTCTACAGTGTGTATTCAACCATAAAGCTGATTTCAGTTAAAATAAGAGATTTTGAGATGACAGTTCACAAAGTCTTGAACTGAGTTATTACATTTAAAATAACATGAACAGATTCATTATTCACAATAAAACCAGGAATGTTTATTAAGAAATAAATGAAATAGAGTTAAAGTTTATTTCATGTTAACCTCAATGTATTAGAGGCTTGGAAAGCAGACAATCCACATAACATAGACAGGAAATGGAAGAGTGCAAACGGATGGCTTACAAATAATATATTTTAAAGCCACAAGGGTCTAACATAATTATTCAGAGTTCAGGACACTTATGTCATATGTACTGTTCTCATTTACTCTTTTCATTTAGACATGAACCTTCATTATGCTGCGAAGATTAAGATTCTTAGTGCTGGAAAAGCTATGGATTATGAACACCAACCAAGAAAAAAGATGATGAATTTCATGTGGAAGGAGGGTGTTTTTGTGTGGGAATTGACCATATTGACTTGCTGGGCTGGTTACCGTGGAAGCAAGAAATGTCTTTGAGAGCATTATGGGTATACATATTTAACTTGCCAGGTTTTTCCCTGCTTGTTGTTCGGCTCATTGAAGATGAGCGATTATTGATTTCTCTTCTTATGGCATCAGCTGGGTTCTGTCGACGTCTGCCCTTGCTAAGGGCTGTACATTTACTGACAAGCCCTAATTATACAAAGAGACATACATGAGGTAATGTGAGCTTATGTATTGCCATGTCATCATGTCGTGGCACACACACACCCCTACCTCCTGGTATCTGGTGTGCAGGGTTTGACAGATGGTCATTTTTCCAATTGAATAAGCAAAAGTCAGGTCAGTTTTGCAGAAAAACGGCCGATCTTCACCACACTAGGACCACTGACAGCTTACATAGCATCACATTTAGCACGCATGACTGGATTAGCATCATGCCATATTGAAAATTGGCCACGGGTTCTTCAATATATGACAAGGTTTCCTACGTTTGCACTATTTGCATCTGATCTAAAGTCGACAGTGCTGATTTTGACCATCTATGTACAGCTTTTAAAGAAACAAATATCTGATTGATTGGAAATGGCTCCAACAAAAGGTGGCAAAAGGTTTCATTCACATCACAATAATTGATGTATTATTAGTAAACTTATAGTATACAGATAACCTGTTTAGCCCGATAGCTTACGAATTTGCACTTACCTTACATGTAATTTTTTGTTTTTTATTTTATGTGTTAAATGTCCCAAGTTTTATTTTATGAATAAATGATTACACTTATTGACTTAATATATTTTTTTATTTATTAATTAGCAGTCAATCAGTTGTAAATGTTTATTATGCACTATATAGTAAGCCATACATATTTTACATTGTAACAGGATAAAAACTTAATTTCGGGAAGAAGGAGGCGGGAACCGGCAGACATTCAAATCAAAACTTTAATAACCAAATAAACACAAAACAGCGCAACAGCCCCTCGCGGACGACTGTCGTGCTCAAATAAAAACCAAACACAAAAAAAAGCCTAGGCCTGGTCCTCTCTCATCCTTCACTGTCGTTGCTCCTCTTTTGTATCCTTCCATCTCCTCCATAGGACGTGAGACCGGTGAGTGGAGCAGGTGTCGCTCATTTCCCAATCACTCGTCACATTCATATCATTCACATGTTTTTAGGATAATAATTAACTGATAGTTGATGGAGACCTTTCCAAGGAGGACACTACTTGTCATGACACCAGATGAGGCACGAAGACAACCATCCTATGGAGCTGCTAAGGACACATGGTGATGGAAATATGAGATGAGGAGAAACATTATACTTTAATGTTTACTCACAAAACTGTTGCATTCCTTCAAGAAACTTTGGGTTCTCTCGCAAAAAATTAGGGAAAAAAATTAGGGAAAAAAATTAGGGAAAAAAATTAGGGAAGTCGTGGCCTAATGGTTAGAGGGTAGGACTCCCAATCGAAGGGTTGTGAGTTCGAGTCTCAGGCCGGCAGGAATTGTAGGTGGGAAGAGTTTATGTACAGTTCTCTCTCCACCTTCAATACCACGACTGAGGTGCCCTTGAGCAAGGCATCGAACCCCCAACTGCTCCCCGGGCGCCGCAGCATAAATGGCTGCCCACTGCTCCGGGTGTGTGCTCACAGTGTGTGTGTGTGTTCACTGCTCTGTGTGTGTGTATTTCGGATGGGTTAAATGCAGAGCACAAATTCTGAGTATGGGTCACCATACTTGGCTGAATGTCACTTCACTTTCACTTTCACTTTCAAAACTGTAGCATTCCTCCAAGAAACTTTGGGTTCTCTCACAAAACTGTAGCATTCCTCCAAGAAACTTTGGGTTCTCTCGCAAAACTGCAGCATTCCTCCAAGAAACTTTGGGTTCTCTCGCAAAACTGTAGCATTCCTCCAAGAAACTTTGGGTTCTCTCGCAAAACTGTAGCATTCCTCCAAGAAACTTTGGGTTTTCCTCCAAGAAACTTTGTGATATCCTTTGCAAAGCAATTTGTGTTTGCTTACACATTTATTGCATTTCCCAGAGAAATGTTGTTGTTGTTGTTTTCTCAGTTTCTCAGGTAAATGTAAAGGTTTTGTGAAAGAACATACTGAGATATTACTTTTCCTCCCTTTTAATTTATTTCCATCACTATATGCCTTTAGGGGCTCCATTACCAATCAGATCAGAGTATACCAAATTGAGAAGGTCATCAAATGGTCAGCAAATGCACCCACTACATGGATACATGTCGGTGGGCCAAGCACAACCTCAAGTAAACTTTCAGATCTGCCGTGCTGCAGGATCATTTAGCTCCGTGTGCTCAGGCAAAATAACGTGATTTGATGAGAGAAGACAGGGCTGAGTGCAATGAAAATACCCACGATGCCCCAGTACTTTAAATGTGATGGCAGCCTATTGCACTGTTGCAGCAAAATCAGTGAAAGTCCCTCTAGAAATCTGCTGTATCATACAGCTGCAGGCTCTGTCTGCGTGTCTGTCACTCTTTCTTTTCTCTCGCCTGAAGTCCCTTCATCCTTTCATTCCCAAAGTGCTCTCTTTTTCTGTCCTCCTCCCTTTCTTTTTTTCTCATTTGCTGAATTCTTTCCTCCTGCAGTTTTGTCTTTGTTGTTTCGCTCTCCTTTCCGCCTACACGCTCTTGTCCTTTCAGCTCAGAAACCCTCACACATTCCCTCTCTGTCTCTCTCTGTTTTGTCTTCCTCATCACTTGTTCTCCTTTGCTCTCTGTTTACTGTATTGTTGCAAGCAGGGCTCAGCGATAAGGCTTATTTTCGGCTTGTTATTTACTTGCTAGTCTGGGCCAGTAATTCAGCAAAATTTTTACTAGCATCACCAATTACGCAATTTATTTAGCGATGTGTATAAAATGTGTCATAAAATAAAACTAAATTTCTTTAGGCATTGTTTCATTCTTTTTTATACTAACAAAAATAAACTAATAACTAACAAAGTAAATAATAATATATTTTGATTTTAATGTTTAAAAATGTTATTTAATAATAGGAAAAAATTACAGCTACTCCATGACAGCTGTAAATTCATAAACAGTAGGTTAACTAACACCTAACAAATAACAATTATTTTGAAAATCAGATAAACTGTTTAAGGGTTAGTTAGTTCACCCAAAAATGAAAATTGGCCCATGATTTCATGATTTAATTATTCCAAAAAAAGTATTCATGTTTCTGGATGTTTGTGCAAAAACGTGCACTTGTTCCAAGACGTGATTTTTTTTTTTTTTTTGCAATTCACCTAGATTTTTGGTGATGCTAAAAACATCAGTATAAACCAAATAGTTATGTTTGCAAGGCATGCAAACAATGTTCAACAGTGTAGTACAGCCCAAATAAAGAAAGTGACATTTCTGTCAAAAGGCCCAAAACTCCCAGACTCTGGCTCTGAACCAGCGTGTCATCCTTATTGTTGAGCTGTTCTGTTACATTAGTGTACTACATACCTCTTTCTTTTTCTGCCCCCCTCCTTCCTCTTTCTCTCAGTCTCCATTTCCCTTTCACCCTCTTTTTTGCTCTCTCATTCTCTCGTGCTTTCTGCAGTAATGTGTCTTGCATATTGATGAGGTGAGAGTTGCCCGTCTCTGGCTGAAGGCCAACTCACATTACAATTCTCTGTCTCACCCTTTGGCCACTTCGGTCAGGGCCACCCCTTAGCTATATCGACCACATGTTGCCCTGCGTTGTCTTTCAAGAGCCCTCTGCATTCCAAGGCCTACCCTTCATAAATCCAGCATTGCCCTTTCTGCTCCGTGGCAAGCCCTTAACCACAAATAAAAGACAGAGAGTGAGAGACATCCATCGTCAGGAAGTAAGGCGTCGGCTTCTTAAAGGGGCACTGACATTTTCACTGCACTGCCCAGGAAGGATCACAATCATTCAGAGCACCGTGAACAGCGATTGTTTGTCAATCTGAATTCCAGCCAGAGGAGACTGAATTGCATGAACATAAAACTTGGGCAGCAAAATCGGAACACAATGTTTCTGGAAATAAAAACAACATGAAATCTCAAATTGTACTGTAACATACTCCTGGATATTCATTGTGCATGTGATTGCACAGAAAGAAAATGTTTGTCTTTGCAGTCTTCTATCAGGATGTAATACCTTGCTCTGCCTACAATCTGGTTGATGTCATCAGTTCCTCTTATTCTTGAAACCCATCTGGTGTCTGCTCTCCACAATCCAGTCGATTCCCTATGGACAAGTTCAAGTGTTCAACTGATGGAAATTGTCATGCTTTTCATGACATGCATTCAGAGCCTTCTAGCAAACATTGAATTACACGCCAAACACATTTTTTCTTCTGTCCAGACCAGCATGCGCTTCCTCAGGCTAGTTTATGTTTTTTGCCAGCAAAGTCTGGTAAACCAGCAAGTGAAGCTGATTGATTGACTGAACTGTTTAAGATGGTTAAAAGAAATGTTCCATATAAAATACAATTCAAAACTTAAAATTTCTTCTGTGGAACACACAAACACAAAAATAAAGCATGTTCACACCGCTTTTTCAACAAAAACAATTAAATTGAAAATTAACCAGTAACCTTGGGCTATACTTAAAATTGGGTGGCCATATGCGCTGTTCATACAGGACACGTCCCGGACAGAATTTTAATATTGCCTAGAACATCCAAAGCAGTTTGATCAATAACATTCAATTAATGTTCATAATCGACCAATCGTGGGGCTGTGCGTGAGAAGGTGAGATCTACAGGGAACAATGAAAGCGATGCAAATATGCGCACGTTTGTTGTTCGTTCGACCTGAACTATTGCTGTGCACGATCAAATAAAAAGACACCAAAGTAGGTGCGAGAGTTATTCGAAAACATACAGAGCCGTCTGCTCTGCTCTCTAAAGCTCTCATGAATGACATACAACGATCGACCTGCACAGTGCAAACAGCCAAAATCTGGATATTTTAGGCAATATTAAAATCCTGGCTGGGACGCATTAATGGTGCATATGGTCAACCTAACTTAAAGCATCATTAAAATTATTGATATGGCCTCATGTACGCTATATTTCAACATTGTGTGAGGAAAAGAAAAAGAAAATCATGCAGAACCGTGTGAGAACCAATGGTATTTGAAATATTAATTTAATCAGTCAGTTTAAAAAGAAAGTTGCAATAAACCTTTTTTTTTCCTATTGTGACATTGGGAGTGAAATGACTTCTTGAATAAGGATATAGGCTTGGACAATTTTGTCAATCTGGAATTGATTGGATAAATCTCTTTTGCTAACTTCTAACTTCTCATATGAGTGACGGGTTGTTGGAAGAGATGGATTATGGTCTGATGGGGATTCCAGGATACCATGCTGAGGACAATCATCCTAAACGTACCATCTGCTGAAGGCTATCCTCCCTTTTTTTTCAGGTTTTAAGCATTTTAGATATTTCTCCCCAGTTTGTGTTTTCCGACAAATATTTTTGGTAAATAAACCAGTCCCTAATGATGTAGTGGTGGTTTCCACTGGTTATCTAGTTCTGGACTGACTGTGACTGCAGATGGTTTCTAAGCTCTGTTTACTGATATCACAGCTCGCTCTGAATAATGCATAAGGATCCTGCGGGAGTCAGGCTTGAATTTGCACCACGGCTGCCTCAGGGAAACCCAGCTTGTGAGAGTTTATTAAGGTGGTGACAGATCCTCCCTGGAGAATTTGGAGAACGACGCTTCCCAATCTTCAGGGCATTTGTGCAATCATGGTACTGGGGACAAAACACCTTCAAATACAAAGCATAAGGGAATAGTTCACACAAAATATGTCATTACAAACCCATATGACTTTGTGGAACATGAATGTTGAAAATTTTATGATGTTTTCCATATTCTTTGCAATTAAAATAAATGGTGACTGAAGCTTCAAAGCTACAAAATAACCATAAGTCATATGGGTTAGAAATGAAGACCGAATTTTCATTTTTGGAGGAACTATGCCCTTTAAAGGCCATTTTGGCTTCTGGTGTTGTTCTACCCTGCTGGTCACTGCTGACTTTGAGGATGATGTAATTGACAAATGTAAACCCACCCCTGCAGCTTTGGCACTATTTTCAGCTCCACAGCACTTCTTGCCTAAAACAACTTGGTTTTCATTATGACTCTCACATCCAGATGACCTTGATGTGTGGGTCTCGGAGGGCAGGCCAAACATTTGGGTGTCCGATAACGTACACAGGGGTCATCCACAAAAAGGAATTATGGGATGTGACAATGTCGTGTGTGAGCCATCTAATCCATTTCAACACAAATGGAATTCATGTTTATGGGCACCCCGTGTAAGGCAGATGGATGAGTGCGTTCACTTTTCTGTCTCCAGAGTTTACTAATAGCTCTGCTGGGACTACATAAATTTGGTTTAACATTGTGTAAAGTATAACTGCTAAAAGGAAAACCACATCCTAGTTGTATCAGGAAGAACAGACTCAGACACACACAGCACACCAGTGACCATAAGTAAAACAACAGGAAATGGCTTCCCCTGGGCATGATTTAAGTGTAAAAGAAATCCCAGTGCCATCAATCCATCTTTTAATACCTTCAAACAATATCTAATCTTGCTCTCTTCATTGGATTGAAAGGTTCTGGTACCTTCTATGTATGGCAGAGAGACTCGAATTGGCTTTCTGTCAGCCAGTAATTGGTTTTTACCTATAATGGACAACATGTGCACATTAGCAATTATGTGATCTCTACATGTTAAGAAGCTACATACCAGAAGCTGTTTCTGAGGAAGAGAGGTCTCTTACCACTTCCTGCTGTCCTGCTGTTTCCTGTAATCTTATTGCCCTTTGTGTGTTTCATTCACCATGGCAGATATATTCACTTTGCATCATGGGATTGATTGAACATTGATCATATAGAGTCTGAAAAATTGGGAACTTAATCATAATATATAGTTTTACCAAATAAAATAACTTGTTTTCCATAAAGGATACAAATTTTGACAAATAAAGATGAAACTGAGCAGAACGGATAACTGCTGAATGATTAGACTGAATACTCACTGCTCACATTGAGTTTATTAATCACTTGATTTATGGACTATCATTTGCTTGTATTTGCCCATCTTATCTCTCTGTATACAGTTGTCATTGCAGTTTTTGGTCAAATTATATTATGCATCTAACTTCTTCTTTTTATAAGATGTTTTGACACCCAAGCAACAAGAAAAATATATATCTGACAGAACTTCCTCCATGGGATGAATTTATACTAGAAGTTACTAGAAAACGACTTTGAGTGCCATTATTGGTCTCTATGGTATTTGAATGCCATTTTTGTCATTTTGATGTTGTTGTTTTTTTTTGTTTATTTATAAAATTGCCTATATTAGAATCTCTTTTAAAATGGACTTTTCTTGTGTTATTTGCTCTTGCCAGGTCACTCTTTGAATCTCAGATAATAAAGTAAGCTAACTAACTAACTGTGTTCCTGTAGCTCAATTGGTAGAGCACTGCCTTATCAAGCGCAAGGTTGGGGGTTTGATTCCCCGGGAACACATGATAGGTAAAAATTGATAGCCTGAGTAAGTCACTTTGGATAAAAGCGTCTGTTAAATGCATACATTTAATTTAATTTTAATTTAACTAAGATCATAGTGTAACCGTAGTTAAAAAAAAAGGTTACTAACCAATGAACAAACCAACCAACCAACCAGCTAACTCCTGACTCTATGTAAGTCATTTGTATCATACAATGGATCAATTTGTGATCATTGCTCCTGCCTGAGCTAGATCACCTTTTTTTTTTTTATCTCAACTAACTAAACTAAAACAACAACTAACAAACAAACAAGTAAATATGTCTGTGCATATGTACATCATTCTGCTACTAATAATATTAATTGGATGTGAGGGAGGAGACGTCTTATGGCTAAAAGGCAATGCAGCACTTATTTGTCACATTGCCACATTAACCCCTGATCACTATTTTCTGTTTTTACTCTACAGACTGAAATCATCTCAGAATGGACCATCAGGACCACATGAATTCTGGACAGGTGGGTGACTCTCAGCACTCTCCTGGGAACAACATAGCATCTGGTGTAGCCAACATGACCATCGGTGATAGCCATCAACAAGACATGAAGAACGGGAGAGCATCGCATATGGGACCGGGTGATGGGCCAGTGAAAGGTCTGTATATAAAGAGAAAAAAAAAGTAGTTACTGTAATAAAAATAGGCGAAAAAAATGTAAGCCTGAAAACCCCCTTTTCCCCACAAAGCGCAGAAGAGCTGAGTGATACTCATGACAGTGTGTTTCTTGTCTCATACTGAGAAACCGGACACATATGCTGACGGTGACACTCAGCCATGTGTTGGTTTCAGATGTCTGTGAAGATATTCATTCATTCAGGTCCACTGCAAAATGTCTTGGAGAATTTATTTGTTGGGCTTTATTTTTCATTTGTTGAAGGACACCAGAGATCACAATCACAGTTTCCACAGAACTGGTTTACAAAGTATTGCTTTACAAAGTGATTGTGATCCTTATGAAAATGTGGTATACAAACCATTTAATTTTAAGGCATCCAGATTCCCTACCAAAGGGTTCCCACTTCCAATGGAAAACATGGGAAATGAAGAAGAAAATGACATCTCCAGGTGTTGAAAAGTTAGAGAAATCAATCAAATTCATGGAAAAATTGCGGAAATAGCTTTGTAGAAAATATAAAAGGTAAATATATTTGCAATAACTAAAAAAAGACACCTAAAGATTTTGGGCAAAAGAGATGTCTTCAACTGTTGGAAAATGAAGTTAAGAATAGCTTCTTTAAGACATTTTGTCCTGCCTGCATTGTGTGCTCACAATCATTTTTAAAATGTACATTTGGTCATATAACATTGATAGATCGTAGATTTTCTTTTGGTTTCTCATGATGTATGCTTGGATGAGGCTCAGATGTGAGGAAATAGGTCATAGTTTACAAAAAAGGGTAATCTGTCTTCCCCGCTTTGAATTGTTCTGGTACAAGTGACAAGCTTTCAGCAAGCCCCAGGCTCCCTCAGAGAGCACAGACGAAACCTTCTTATCAACCAGCAACCTGAAATTCCAGCTCAATTGTGCTGGCAGAAGTCATCAGAGCAGAATGTCTCTAAAATGACAAATTCTGTAAAATAAATCTAGAGAAACAGCATGACACTGGCTTTTAGAGTTAGTTTGTCTATTAAGAAAAGCTATTTGAATGGCAATTATAGCTATTGTCTCATGAACAAACTAACAGATGCATCAAGGTCTTGTTCTTTGTTTAGGAGGAGGAACTAATTTTGACTTTGTTTGCAATCTAAACCACCTCAGTCCTCTGCTGTCCAAACTAAAAGCTCACCGTTCTCTCATAGAGGACACACATGAACCAACGCCTGAGGTGACCACCCTAAAGCCTGTTTTAGAAGACTCCAAACCCAAGCCCTCCTTTGATAAAGATGTTCCACTGGGTATGACCCACCTCGCTACAGTTGTGCCACTCTAATTCGTTGTACTGTCCTGCCTGTTGCTCAGCTTCATATGGCCAGTTCCCTTGATCGCATCACTCCTTATTATGCTACTGATTTGACTTTCAATTTGGTCAAAGCTTTGATTAATTTTTTTAAATTAATTTTAGTTTTTTGTAATGAATCATGAAAGCCAGCCTCTCATATTTCTCATGGACAAATGAGAGCGCTAAATACAAATGTAGCCATTTTTCATCCACGTCTGCTGCTTTTCTCCCGACACTAGGCTTTGATTTCCAACGGAGGGCCCTATGCCTATTACGGTTATTAACATAAACTTTTTATTTCTATTATTATTTTCCCAAGCCTAGCTGTAGAGTTCCCACGGTCATGAAAAACCTGGAAAAATCTGAGACTTTAAAAGTGGCTTGGAAAAGAAATACAACTTTAAATGCTGTGATAAAAATTATATGAGAAATTTATAGTGACAGTAAATTTCCCTGATTATTAGGGATGTCCCCGATCAGGTTTTTTTGCCCTTGAGTCCGAGTCATTTGATTTTGAGTATCTGCCGATACCGAGTCCCGATCCGATACTTCTATAATACATTAAAAAAAGAATAAAGAAGAGAGAGAAAACAGATCCAGGATGTTCAGTAAATCACATTTTAGAAATATATTCAAATAGAAAATAGCTATTTTAAATAGGCTAGTAAAAATATTTCTAAATGTTACTGTTTTGCTGTACTTTGGATCAAATAAATGCAGGCTTGGTGAACAGAAGAGACTTCTTAAAAAAACAGTAACAAGCTTACTGTTCAATAACTTCTGACTGGTATTATTATTGTATATATGTATTTAATTGGCTTAGAAATCTATAACAAATAATAATGATTTGTTTATATACTACAAACACTGTTTATCACATAATAAGGCAGAATAGTTTCTATACTGTAATAAATGCTATGTCTGTCAGCACTGCATTGTTCATATACTTTATCATCTGCTGGAGATGACTTGAAAAATCATATATTGTCGTAATCATATATTAATGTCTTCGTTTTTCCAAAGGTTTTTGTTTTTCTGTGAAAACAACTGTTTTCATACAGCGATAGCTAGACGCTTTTGCCCATATAAGGAATTTCCTGATATGACTTTCTGTGCGAGAGCACCCTCTGGCATCGAGTATTCATGAAACACACACTGCAGGAGTGTTTAGCGCTTCGTGGTGTTCATCTCGCCTTATCGGCTTATTCTGGGTCCGAATGAAACACCAGATCATGTGCAGACTATAATGTCTATAATGTCTGAGTTTAAATATATATTTATTCACACCTTTATTATATATATATATCAGAGTCCTAAATGGGAGGTAACGTCCGATTCCGATCCAGTCTGAAACCACGCGATCAGACCCGATTTCCGATAACGTGACCGGATCTGGACATCCCTACTGATTATGCTATGTATAGAGAAAGCCAAATCCTCCATTGAGTCACGTTCAAACCTTTTTTATTTTTAGAAACTAACTGATGTACAAATAGAAATCATTGTAGGAATCACAAAAAAAAAAAATAAATAATAATAATGAACAACAGAAAAAGTCACGCTATAAACAGTGGGAACCTTAACTCTAACATAATATTTTGCCTTGCTTTGCCTTTGCTTATAACAAGTTTCCAAAAAGAAATGCTTATTACATTATGAACAGTGAAAATGACATTGACTTTTTTGGACCAGCAATAGGCCTAGAACTTCTCAGGAGTAACCTTGCCATGTTCTTAGAAGCTTTTTGGAAACTTAGTTGAGTTTTTTTTTTTCCGCTGATGTTGTGATATGCTGATGTAAAACAGCACTGAAAAAATTCATTGAAAGCTAATTGCATGCCTTCAAGGTTGTAAGATGCAGTTGCAAAAGGAAGTAGTGTTCCCAAGCAACATAACTAGCTCTTTAAAGGTTTCAAGGCCAGTAAAAGCTAAGCATATTTGTCATAGAGCTATTAGGCAGGTCTACTCTATCCTTCCTTTTGCATAAGAGAATAATGCAAGTTCTAGGCAGGGTGAGTACTAGATGAAATAGTGGTGCCCAGAACATCCATTTAGTATTTTAAATGGTCAATCAGTAAGTGACATAAGCACTAGAGCTGCTAATGGCTTAGACGGATGCACCTGTCTGGTGCCGTGACCTGGACATACAGGCTGTAATAGATAAAAAGAATAATAATTGTTGTTATTAAATCAAAAGATTTAACAACTCTAGTTATCACCATTATAGAATATTGCAGTTATAATATATACAGTATATATATTTTTCAAAACGCTTTATTGCCAAATGCCAAAAATATTTACATTTGTGTGAATATAAAAAAATGAAATCAGAGTGCTGCACTTCACACTACAGAAGCATTCAAATGCTCTAGACACATCTGAGTTTATTTGGAGCACTCATATAACACTTTTCGCAAAAAAATTTATATTTCATGGAATTCTACTGTTGCTTATTTTATTTTAATTGTACTATTTGACTTTAAATTAGAGTTAAGTAAATAAGTACATTTGCACAAAATATAACAATAAATAATCACAGACACACACACACACATACACACAAACAAAGTCTGCCTTCTGCCATTACATAGGACATATAATTACCTCACAAAAGTTCAAGGTTTAGTGAATGGACTAAGACAATCTTCATTCATCATTTATCTCCTAGAACCACAAACTCATTGATCTTAGCAGTCTAGTTGAGACAAAGGCATTAAGATGGCGTCACGTATGTTGTATGCTGTGGTTCTATGAAGCTGGGAGTGATGTAAATGTATTAGACTCCCATTAGCCATCAGCTGAATATTTCATGTTAGAGAACATGTTGCTGATGTTTGCAGTATGGCTGAAATGGGTCTGCAACTTTAATGGCTACTAAGTCCACTTTACAATCGAGCTCTTCACTTTTTATGAACTGACAGCGAGATCAGATGTCTATAAAGTCATTCATAATGTAGACTTTTTCCATTCATTTCATATGATAAACCCAGTTTACTTTAAAGCTATAGAGGAAGGGTTAACTTAATAAAAACTATTTTCTTAGCTTCCTGTGATTTATAGGTTGATCAGCGGTGTGCTTGTCTGAAACCCATCAAGGACATAATATAAGCAGATTTAAAAAACAATTTATTAGCAAAATTGCATAATGAGATCAGTTCACCTACTGAACAGGGCAAAATAATCCTATAGCTGCTGTTAATGTTCTCCGTATATCATCTGCTCTTTTAACTTGCATGTGATCTCACAACTTTGACCGGTCTGGACGGACAGCAGGAGCTGGAGAAGGTATGGTGGGCCCACCACCCCCTTATCCCCCTGCAGTGTGAAAGCTCACAGTATTTACATCTAAACAAACATACACTGGGCTCATATTTCACCACAACTTCATTATTTCATTGCTTGTGCATACATACAAAAATAAAAAACAGAGATCTCAATGGGAACCATATTCTTCCCAATTAAGTCTGTTTATATTGACGAGTTTATATCTCGCTTCACTGTATCTAAGAAATGAAAAGTTTGAGAATAACGAAGCATTCATTTAAAACTATAACTGAATGCATTAAAAAATTTTCAAATGCATTCATAGCACAGTGTCAAACATACACTTCACTGCTCAGATCAGATCCAGAAGGTTCTATCTGTGCAGTAAATGATACTTGCTAATGGACAATGCACCAATTCATTGCTTCACTGGTCATTTT
Organism: Carassius gibelio; assembly: GCF_023724105.1. Lineage (NCBI taxonomy): Eukaryota > Metazoa > Chordata > Actinopteri > Cypriniformes > Cyprinidae > Carassius > Carassius gibelio. Next base: position 25,686,556 of record NC_068398.1, on the reverse strand, counting down.
GCTACAAGTCATCTATGCTTTACACACTGAAGCTCACAGAGATGTGGGTCATTGTGGATATTGTGGTTTGACTGGCCAGTTCATACTGTTATTAATGGTTTTGATTGTTTTTGTTGTGATTGAATGAGTGATGAGGCACTTTTATAAGCATTGATCCCATAACCCCTTGACCCTACTTCACTGACCCCCTCATTTGCTACTGTAGTTATTAGATTTTAAAGTACAGTCCATGTTGTTGTCTCCTGCTTGCTAATTTAAATGACCAAGCATCAATTATTGTAAAAGTGTCTTTAACTCAAAGTATACTGTGTAAAAACAGATTTTTGGACTGTTTAACTTGACGTGAAAACAGAAACTTGTGTTTTGTGTTGTGTTCGGGCCCCTTACGTGGTTCTGTGCATTGAGTTCCTTTCAGTTCCTTAATTCCTTTTCTTTCTCTGCTTCTAATGTTGACTGTGGAGAGAGCGTGGTTAAGTGTTGCTAATTCTACAGTGTTGTCTGTGGCTGTTCCTATCATTCTGCCTTCCATGTCATCAGAAGATTTAACACCCGGAAGTCTGCCCGAGAGTGGCCGGAGCAGTGCGGCATCAGTGGATGGGGAGGGAGAGCGAGAGAACGGGCAAAAGGAGAGCTCTGTCAGCTCAAGAGAGTCTCCAGTGTCTCTACATCCACTACCGACGACTCTAGCTGATGATTTGGGTTCAGGGATCATGGGCTTTGACAGCCAGGTGAAGAAGAGTCCCTCAGAAAAGATGACTGACCATCATAGTACCAGTGGCTCTGAGGAGGAGGAGAAAGAAGAACATGAGATGGAGAAATCTGAGAGAAGATCCGGTTCTCCTAGTGTGGAAGAAGCTCCCAGAAGTGCTATCAACATTAAAGAGGATGAAGAAGAGGACAAAGAAACAGTTAGTGATGAAGAAGAGGAAGAAACTAGAATTTCCTTGGTGCCCAGTTCTGTCACCCCAGACTTGACAACCCAGAAAGGTGAAACCATTGACGATGAACAAGAAACCCCTTCTCATCTTCCCATGACTCCAGAGGAAGCTAAAAAGCGTGGCCTATCGTTTGACTACACTGAACCTCAGGATCCCAGTCGTCAAGGTGGTCCTGTGGGCTGGGAATGCAGCTCTGACAAAACACCACCGGAAAGCAAGAGCCCCGACTCCTGCAGGGCTGATCCGGGATCACCTCTTTCTCCCAGTGCTGCTGCCGAACCTACCCAAGAGGAATCATCTCTAACAGACTTACAAACAGATGCTCAGGAGGAAGAAGAGGAAGCAGAGGTACCAGAACCTGAACAAGTAGAGGAGGCAACAACCATTCCTCCGTCCTTCCAAGAAGTTGCTGCGCCCAAACTACAGCCTAAGGCAGAGGAACATAGAGAACACGAAGAAGTAAAAGAGATCAAGCAGGAGAAATATTTGGAGACGAGCGATGATGATCAAATTAATACAGAGAAGGTAAAGCCTGTTGCCAAACCTGAGCCTGTTGCTGTTCCCCAACCTGTTGCCAAAACCGAACCTGAAGCTAAGGATGCCGTTAAGCCCAGTGTGACCACAAAAGCACCAAGCAAAGCAGCTCCTATCAAAGAATCTCCTGCAGAAAAAACAAAGAAACCCGTCGCTACAGTTGCTGCCACTCCTTCCCCTAAATCTGCTCCTAAACTTCAGAAAACTCCCTCTAAAGATGCTGCTCCGGCCAGAAAAGCAAGTGTCCCATCCAAAGGTCTGTTTTCCGTTCTGTTCCTCCAAACCCCTCACAGATCTTCTTTATTTCACCTTCCCTTTTCTTCTTTTTAAAGTAGATCAGAACTACGCAGTACCCTTTCTGAAAAGCGCACACTGCAATAAGAGTGTGTTCGGTTGAAGAAACGGACTGCTTGTAACCACAAAATCTCTCTCTCGATCCCTTGTGCCCTGTGTGTCTTTCTCTTCTCCTTCCCTCTCTGTGTGTGGTCAGTGTTATTTGGCTTGTGTCTGTGGCTAACTCTGTGCATTGATTGACCGTTACTGCTGGCACAGTTTTCACCTGCCCCTCTCTATTGCATGTTACCTGTGCATGTATGTTGAATGTATCACTCACAGAACTGTGCTTTACCTTTATGGGTCCAAACCTTTCCCAGATGTCTGTGTTATTAAACATAACCAAGTGGACCCAAAGGCCCATGCTTGTGGGGGTGACTATAACACACACTGAAAGGAGAAGGTCAGCAATCGCTGCTGGGTTCAAGACAAAATACCTTAAATGTCTCCCACAGCTGTGCAGACATCTTCTACAAAAAGATCAAACAGCTCACTCAATAATGTGAAACATTTATTTTTGCGAACTACTGTATTTTAAGACAATCTTTTGGTACTCCGCAATCTAGCAAGCTAAGTTTGGTGCTTGCAAGGCAAGGCAACTTCATGACTTTTTTTTTATATATATATATATATATATATATATATATACAGTATTGTTCAAAATAATAGCAGTACAATGTGACTAACCAGAATAATCAAGGTTTTTAGTATATTTTTTATTGCTACGTGGCAAACAAGTTACCAGTAGGTTCAGTAGATTGTCAGAAAACAAACAAGACCCAGCATTCATGATATGCACGCTCTTAAGGCTGTGCAATTGGGCAATTAGTTGAAAGGGGTGTGTTCAAAAAAATAGCAGTGTCTACCTTTGACTGTACAAACTCAAAACTATTTTGTACAAACTTTTTTTTTTCTGGGATTTAGCAATCCTGTGAATCACTAAACTAATATTTAGTTGTATGACCACAGTTTTTTAAAACTGCTTGACATCTGTGTGGCATGGAGTCAACCAACTTGTGGCACCTCTCAGCTGTTATTCCACTCCATGATTCTTTAACAACATTCCACAAATCATTCACATGTCTTGGTTTTGCTTCAGAAACAGCATTTTTGATATCACCCCACAAGTTCTCAATTGGATTAAGGTCTGGAGATTGGGCTGGCCACTCCATAACATTAATTTTGTTGGTTTGGAACCAAGACTTTGCCCGTTTACTAGTGTGTTTTGGGTCATTGTCTTGTTGAAACAACCATTTCAAGGGCATGTCCTCTTCAGCATAGGGCAACATGACCTCTTCAAGTATTTTAACATATGCAAACTGATCCATGATCCCTGGTATGCGATAAATAGGCCCAACACCATAGTAGGAGAAACATGCCCATATCATGATGCTTTCACCTCCATGCTTCACTGTCTTCACTGTGTACTGTGGCTTGAATTCAGAGTTTGGGGGTCGTCTCACAAACTGCCTGTGGCCCTTGGACCCAAAAAGAACAATTTTACTCTCATCAGTCCACAAAATGTTCCTCCATTTCTCTTTAGGCCAGTTGATGTGTTCTTTGGCAAATTGTAACCTCTTCTGCACATGCCTTTTTTTTAACAGAGGGACTTTGCGGGGGATTCTTGAAAATAGATTAGCTTCACACAGACGTCTTCTAACTGTCACAGTACTTACAGGTAACTCCAGACTGTCTTTGATCATCCTGGAGGTGATCATTGGCTGAGCCTTTGCCATTCTGGTTATTCTTCTATCCATTTTGATGGTTGTCTTCCGTTTTCTTCCACGTCTCTCTGGTTTTGCTCTCCATTTTAAGGCATTGGAGATCATTTTAGCTGAACAGCCTATCATTTTTTGCACCTCTTTATAGGTTTTCCCCTCTCTAATCAACTTTTTAATCAAAGTACGCTGTTCTTCTGAACAATGTCTTGAACGACCCATTTTCCTCAGCTTTCAAATGCATGTTCAACAAGTGTTGGCTTCATCTTAAATAGGGGCCACCTGATTCACACCTGTTTCTTCACAAAATTGATGACCTCAGTGATTGAATGCCACACTGCTATTTTTTTGAACACACCCCTTTCAACTAATTCAACTAATTGCCCAATTGCACAGCCTTAAGAGCGTGCATATCATGAATGCTGGGTCTCATTTGTTTTCTGAGAATCTACTGAACCTACTGGTAACTTGTTTGCCACGTAGCAATAAAAAAATATACGAAAAACCTTGATTATTCTGGTTAGTCACATTGTACTGCTATTATTTTGAACAATACTGTATATATATATATATATATATATATATATATATATATATATATAAAAGAAATTAATAATCAAATATAAAAAAAAAAATGAAATTTTAATTTACAATTTGCTATTGGTTTATTCTGCCACTGAATTCTTCATTCAAAACTGTGACTGTGATGATGTCACTGTAATATTTGCACTCTGAATTGAAGTTGGTCTTTCGTTTTGTATACATTTTCATACTTGATTGCAACTGGTCTTCAATCTTGTGCAAATTTGCATTCTGAATTGCAATTAATTTTCTCTTATCTATATCTATTTAATAATCTAGAGCAACTGCAAACTGGCTCTGCTTTTTGTGCAAAGCTGAAATAAAATAAGATGCTTCTTTAAAGGAACACTCCGACTTTTTGGGACTTTAGCTTATTCACAGTATCCCCCAGAGTTAGAAAAGTCCATACATACCTTTTTAATTTCTGTGCGTTCTGTAAGTGTTATTTGACGCACCCGCCGCTAGCCTAGCTTAGCACAAATACTGGATGTAAATGGATAATGGTAGCATAGTAATCCCAATAAGTGACAAAATAATGCAAACATTTTCTTATTTACATGTTGTGATCTGTATACTCACAGCGTGTACAAATAACAAGGCTATATGAGACAGAGACCATTTTTAATCGTATAAATACTGGGAACTATATTCTCACTAGGCGTAGGAGCACAGCTAACGTTACTTGGGCGGAGTGGCTACTTGGGCGGAGTGATTAGCACAGCACACGAGACGCGCCGTTGATGGTTCCGTAAACTAAACAAGTGACTAGCTAGACGTGACTCGTGATCATGGCTGACTTTGAGGAATTGTCAGATTCAGAGGAATTTTACTGTGTATCAAACCAAGATCCAGTTGAATGTATTAGTCCTGAGAGATACATTTAGCGCTGCTCATTTGTTATTGAGCGATACAGTGTGTTCATGACAACACACTAATAACAATAAAGGGGATACACGGAGCCCCTATTCACGTAATAGTGTCACTACTAAGGTTATATTACATTAGCATGGCACTGTTACAGTATGGCTAATGTTAGTCATCTCAAAACATAACGGAACACTTAACACAGCAACAGGTGATCCAATTTGTCCTGTCTTTATTATCGATGGGATGGCTATATCCTTTAGCACTCGTTTCATGGTCCGTGTGGCAACTTGCATTTTTTCAAAATAGTCGCCTACAGTAAAATGTTCAGAGCAAACGAAATACTTCGTGATGGTGTTTACAGGTGTGTTTGGAACAAGTAGCCATCGATTCATCAGGTCAGCGATTTGGGTTAGAATTCTATGAAACATCATAATATTACCTGGTCTCCCCTGTTTATTGTCGCAGCTCTTTACAATACAGCAAACACCCATGATTGTACACTATAAATTTAATATCTAGTAATTGCTGACTCTATTACTCCAACTCTGAGCGAACTCTCTCTGCTCCTCACCACGGCGTGTCTCGTGTGCTGCGCTAATCACTCCGCCCAAGTAACGTTAGCTGTGCTTCTATGCCTAGTGAGAATATAGTTCCCAGTATTTATACGATTAATAAATTGTGTCACTTATTGGGATTACTATGCTTCCATTATCCATTTACATCCAGTCTTTGTGCTAAGCTAGGCTAGCGGTGGGTGCGTCAAATAACACTTACAGAACGCACAGAAATGAAAAAGGTACGTATGGACTTATCTAACTCTGGGGGATACTGTGAATAAGCTAAAGTCCCAAAAAGTCGGAGTGTTCGTTTAATGTCATGACAGCGGCAATGACAACTCTGATGATCCATTTTATTTACACAGATTCAAAGCTTAAACCCCAAGCTTGCTGAAACTTTAAAAATTATTATTATTATTTATTTTGTTATTATTATTTTTTTGCCTCGCAAGCACTGTTATTTCAGCATTTTTTTCCTTGTACAAGTTTAAAACATTCTTAATTCTTTGCATTTTATAATAATGAAACAAGCACAAATCGATTGATGCCAAAAAGTAAAAGTATAAAGTATGTAAAAGTATAGTTTGCTGAAGATTTACATTTTGTCATCATTTACTAACCCTCATTACACTAAACCCAAATGACCGTGTTCAAGGAATATCCTGACCTCTCCATTGGACTGTTTTCATTATGTCTTCGTAATGACCATTATGTTAGCTGAAATTGAGAAGCAGACCAGTTCAATCATTTAAATAGGTTGTGTGAACTGGATTCATCAGTTCATTTAAAATGAATCAGCGATCACTCAAAGAGAATTCCTTCATGAACTCTCATAATGAATACACCAAGAAGAGAGAGGACAGATTTTCAGTGATTTTGCTTTGTTCCTCATATAAAGCTAAAGAATGGCTTCAGAAAATTTAAAATAAACTCTCCTGTTTCATGGAATAATAATAATAATAAAAAAAGCATACAGGTTTGGAAGAAAGAAACTAAAACATGAGGAGGGTGAGTAAATGGTGACTCAATTTTCATTTTGCAATAAGTGTTTGTTTCTGAACATCTATCATAAACAAACACACCAAAATGAAAGGCTGGAATCGCTGCTTCAGGAAACAGGACATCCAACATCACAGCTGAAAAATCACATTGAGCACTGATGCAAAAACGTTTCTTCGAATCAAGTAGATTGACATCTTGATAAGTCTTAAGTCTTGGTTCAGGCCACCAAACTGTCAATATATGAGCTTGCACTTACTATTACTTCTTTTCTTACAGCCAAGGCTGGAGCAGGGGCAACTCCTGAAAAAAAGGTACATTCATTATCATGGGTGATGTTATGATTTGTTGGAAAAACAGCTATAAGTCCATAGCCAGATGTGCTAAAATATGCAAAACTCAGAGGAGTCATTGATTTGTTTTACACTTAATTTAAATCATCTTCAATTTTATTTTGGTATTTTTTCCATTGCATTTTGGCATTTCTTAAATTTTTCAGTTAATTTCCTGATTGCTTTTTGCCATTGCTTTACATTTTTGTCTTTATCACCTTCTCAAACACATAAGATATCCACCACAACCCTGCATGCAAAATCTAGACCCACTTCTGCCCCCGAAAGAGGGTATCCAGTCTCAGGCATCCCCAGCAAAAAGCCCCCAGTCTCTTCCTCAACTCCACCATGTCACTTTAGCAGTCCAAGCTCTGCAAAATCTGTAAAAAGGCCCAAAAGTGCAGGAGCAAGAGCGTCCAAGGCCACGGTGAGTACTGCCACCCATGCTTAACCATCGGCCTAGTGAATTCCCCCTCAAAGTGAAGTCCCCCCAAAATTCAAACAAGGAGACTGAATTTTCAACACCTGCGACTTCACAACATCAACATACTTATTAACAGAGCAGAAACAGAAGCTAATGAAAGGATCTCTGTCATGTTTTGCATGTATTGTTGCCATTAAATGGCTAAAAAAACTCCCTGAATAAAAGCTGAAAATGTACTATTGGCTGTTGTTTTTATTGTTCATATTTAGGCTGGAGATGCCAAGACAAAGACGGCGGGTGCCAAACCCCAAGGAGTTGGCATCAAAATCCCTGGTAAGTGATTTTCATATGCATCTTTCCAAGGGTCCACATTAATCTTTGTTTAGTGCCATGAAAAGGAAGGATACTTGCTGACTCAACCTTTAATTTCCCTTCTTGCCAGTTTAAAAAGGAAATTGATGTTATTATGTGAATTAAGCACTTTCAGGCAATGTCCTCACGATTAACAACAAATTTCACTTCTGAATGCATTCTCTCATGCAATTCAGTGTGACATGACTAATGAAATGCACTGATTACAAATTCATAAGCAAGTCAAATCTGGAGGAGCTGTGTGGTTCAGTGTATTCACTGCATGTCAAACTGCAGAAGTGATCACAACTTCTCATCATTTTACTGCGCACCATTTAACAAGTCTTCAGGAAGCACATAATATCTAACTACTTGAAATGGGTTATGAAACCCCAAGGGAATGATTCTCTATTTATAGAGAATTTACATGACTGATTTGTACCACTTTGATTTGTGAAATACAGCTGCTTCACGGATGGAGCAGCGAAAGGCAGGACCAGGGTCCATTGAAAGAGGTAAAAAAAAAAAGAGAGAAAAAGCCTCTTTTGTGTGGTAGCTAGTTTAATGCTTGCAATCGAAAAATCTGCACTGCTGAAATAATGAAAAGTGCACAAAACTCCATGAAAGCTCCTATATATTCTACAGAATTTCAAAGAAAGGCTGGAAGGCGATGGTGAGCATGTGTTCATGTTCCTGGATCAACATTCGTATGACTTTGAAGGAAATACCTGTTTTAGGCTTTGATCGGGGTTAGGTGTTTCTACACTCTTGTTAATCGGCTATAATTTCACACTGATTTTAGGAATAAATTATGGGTAGGGTTAGGTTTAGGGGTAGAAATTGGGGTAAGTCTATATTTTTGGACAGTAATGTTGGTCCAGGATCAACAAAAGATGTTGATCCAGGAACATGTCTTACTTGGCAAAATCACGGTGACTGGAAAGCGATAGTTAACTAAAGAGTAAATAATCAGAGGAGCATAAAAGTACTGAAATATTCTGGTCTTCTGATGTTTTTCATCGTCAGCTGACTCACCTAAAACCCCAGACCGTAGTGGTTGCAGCAGCCCAGCCAGTCGGTCCTCCACCCCTGGACAACAGGTGAAGAAAGTGGCGGTGGTGCGCACCCCTCCCAAATCACCTGGTTCACTGAGATCTCGCGCCCCGATCGCTCCTGTTGCACCCATGCCTGACCTGAAGAACGTCAAGTCCAAGATCGGCTCCACCGAGAACATCAAATACCAACCTGGAGGCGGGAAGGTAATTCGCTCATGCATGATTTTCAACTGGTAAAAACAAATGTCTGAAAACAAAACCAGAAGGTTTGGATGAACTTACGGTGAAGTTGAAAGATTTGAATACAGTCCAGCTCTAGGAGACAACTTTGACCACATCTGATGGAAGTAGGCCAATCATGTTCGAGTGGAGATTTGGATTCATTTTTTTGGTTCATATATTTGACAGAAAAGCCTATAATCAAGTTCACTCACGTTGGAGACAGTTAGTTAACCATTGTCAGACTGTAAATTGGAAGTACGTCAAGTCTGAAAAGAAATGTTATGTCTTTAACAATTGAAGAAACCTCTTTGCAGAGCCTGGGATCTTCAGCTCGACTCAAAGCATCGGGTTAACGCTCTTGACTCTCCTTGTCCTTTTCCAGGTGGCTATTGTTCATAAGAAGATCGACTTTTCTAATGTTCAGTCTAGATGTGGATCCAAAGACAATGTCAAGCATGTTCCTGGAGGTGGTAATGTGAGTAACAGATAGGGTTAGCGCCCCTCACTAATAGAAGAAAAAAAATTGTGTAGTTAGAAGCCGTTAACATTAGATACAGCTCCAAAATAGTGCAGGAAAAAAAGAGAAAAACAACCAAACATACTATTATTTTTCAGCTGTTTGATTGAAAAAAGGACCCCACACAGACATGATGTTTATGAAATATCCTGTAAAAAGATATGAGAATCAGAGCAGTTTCTTCAGGATATTACCCCACTTATGTCTAAGTCTAATAACCTACTTGACGTGTTGAAATTATCAAAAACGATTGACTTAAAGGTCCTATGACATGAAAATTTCACTTTCTGAGGTTTTTTAACATTAATATGAGTTCGCCTAGCCTGTATATGGTCCCCAAGTTTCTAGAAATTTTAATCGGTGTAAATCGAGATTTTGCTATCTTTCTCTGCCTTTGAGAAAAAGGAAGCTCAAGCGATGGGAAAAGATCGAAAAAATAATTATATAATCAACACTTCCACGATTCGTTAATCTCGACAGCTGTAATATATAATATATATATATATATATATATATATATATATATATATATATATATATATATAATATATATATATATATATATATATAATATATATATATATATATATATATATATATATATATATATATATATATATATATATATATATGAGAGGGGTTCCACATGTAATACGCATTTCGAATGCAAAGATGTCAGCCAATCACAACAGTTGTGGTTTACTCGGAGTCTCACAGCAGACACGCCCCTTCAAACTGAGCATTCAAGCTAGAGGGCTAATATCAGGATATAAAAATGCTTTTTATTTCTAAATTTTAAATGTAAAAGTCATACTAACTAGGGCTGGGTGATATATCTAGCGATATGATCATGCGAATCTAATCAGTAAACGTGCTTCTGTGATCACCGCTAAAATCGCCATCACCTGCTCATAATTGGAGTGGCATTTAATAGACTGAGCCGTAGATCGCTGAAAAGCTACGCAATATTGCGTTCATTATCGCGTTCAATGCCACTCCAATTATAAGCAGGTGATGCGCATGATCATATCGTTAGATATATCGCCCAGCTCTAATACTAACAATGTAAGTACACCTAAGGAAACATTAAAAAGCATTTAAATAAAGTGAAGTGACATTCAGCCAAGTATGGTGGTGAACCATACTCAGAATTTGTGCTCTGCATTTAACCCATCCGAAATGCACACACACAGAGCAGTGAACACACACACACACACACACACTGTGAGCACACACCCGGAGCAGTGGGCAGCCATTTATGCTGCGGCGCCTGGGGAGCAGTTGGGGGTTCGATGCCTTGCTCAAGGGCACCTAAGTCGTGGTATTGAAGGTGGAGAGAGAGCTGTTCATGCTGTTCATGTTCATGTTCACCCCCACCCACAATTCCATCCGGCCCGAGACTAGAACTCACAACCCTTCGATTGGGAGTCCAACCCTCTAACCATTAGGCCACGACTTCCCCAAGGAAATAATCCATGTCATGGGACCTTTAAGAACCTGGAGCTATGACTATGACTGCTGCGCATTTCTAACAGACAGGTTCAAGTATGTAAAGCTCCCAAAGACGGTTCTGCACACTCAGTGTGAATAGTTACCTTTTGTAACTAATGAAACCCTAACACACATACACGCAGTCAAAGCTTTGAAGTAGCTCTCCATCAACAAGTCAAGTTTTATCTACCAAACACCCACACAGCCAAAAGACAAGTCAAATCATTGTTTTTAAACAGTTAGATTAAGTTAGATTAAAAGCCATTCACCTGTTTTAACTTACTAATGAGCATGAACATCCAAGACTTAAAAAATAGACTTTAAATAGAACTTAGACAGTATAGTCTTGCATCTTAGCATATTAACAGTCCTGTTCATACTGTACTTTCTATAGTGATTACTGTTACTAGGTTATAACCCTGAACCTACCCCTAAACCCCTAATTAACCCATTTAGTTACCTTATTTTACCCATTACTTTCTTTTAGGGAAGTACATTGCAAGTATACATAAAGTCACTGCAAAAAAGTTCAACCAACTTATTATCTTTTAAGCTCTTGTTGATCTTGCAAGAGAGTTAACAGTTAAAATGTGAATTGACTAGTGGCTTTAGCTATGAGCTGTGCTGAAAAATGGCAGTTTTGTGAAGGTTTGGCGAGTCCAGGGAAAGCAGCATGCCTGCTCTGGCAATGCATTTGGGCAAGACATCCATCTAGATGCCTTTGCACAAACTAGGTTCAATTTATTTGCCTGATCCCCAGTGTTGGTATCTCCTCTTACCTGGTGTTCCTCCTGGTGATGCACTCGGACCGCTGACTGGTTGCTGTGTTGTAGATTGCAATTCCTCTGCAGGTGGAGATTGTGAAGGGGTTTCAGGTAGTCAGATATGCAGAAAAAAAAACCTCCATTACAGTGCTTGCAAGGTCAATTAAGATCCATTAATCTGCATTCAAATACTTAATTTCTCTCCACAAACTGCTTAAAGTCTCAATTCAGACATTGCTTTGTAGATAATTTCATCTTTTGGTGTGCTACTTTTCTTCTCTTCTTATCTGGATCACTTTGCCAAAGAAGTTGTTTTTGTTGCCTTACAAGCGCTGGTATTGCCTTCAGATGTAAATTGAGTTATATCTTAGTTTCGCCTGAAGCAGTTAATCAGATATAACATGAATTCTTGCATTACAATCTCATCCCTCTATGAACCCATGGGTCCCTTCCTTTGACTAAAATATTGAGTGATGCATAAATTGAGTGAATCTCTTTTCTGACTCCGTATTCGGGACAGAGAAGAAAATGTCCATGTCGAGAATATTTTTTGAAAAGGTATTTACACATTTTTACATGTGATCATGAAAAGACCATGTGTAAATGCCCTATAAGATGTATTCAGACATATAGTAACCAGTCAGACATATATCTGATGTCAACCTAGTCTATGTACATATATTTTATGCCTCCTAAATTGAAAAATGTCACTCCAATAAAATTGCATGAAGCTTGAGTATATAAATTGGATTTAGATCTGTGTTGTGGTGGCAAGTTACTTCTCTGTCCCATGAACCCTGTTGTTGTGAATAATGGTCGTTTTCCTACTCCAGATCATCAGCTCCTCGGGTGCCTGAGCATGCGCTTCATTTCCTCCCAAATTGCTCTGTTTGATAACTGACTCTATTTATTCCTCATGCTTCAGGTTCAGATAGTGCACAAAAAGATCGACCTAAGCAACGTCCAATCAAAGTGTGGCTCCAAGGTCAACATTCATCACAAACCGGGTGAGATTTGAGTCAGAAACATGACCAATATTGCTTAGTCAAGACATAAAATGTTTCTGCATGTAAAATTCAGAATGTAAAATTGCTTTACATCTTATTGACCCGGATAGATTAAAAATGCCATCCCTATTTCTATCTTCACCTTCAGTGCACTAAAAACAATTGGGAAAGGTTTGATTTAAACAGAAGTTGTCCGCATTGCTCTGTATTTTAGGAGGTGGAAATGTGGAGATCAAATCTGAGAAGCTGGATTTCAAAGGCCAGTCAAAAGTTGGATCTCTGGAGAACATTGGACATGTTCCTGGGGGCGGACAGAGGAGGGTATGTTCTTGAGAAATGTGCAATACTGTGTTGAATCATTTGTCATTTGGATGAAACTAATTCACAACAATAATACAAATGCATAGGACAACATAATGTGTTTCATGATGCATTTTGACGGTTTTTATCTACTCTTGCCTGCAATGCTCACCTGAGTTTCAAGTTTCCTCTTTATGTTAGATCTTGCTGTGGCCAGCATGCTTCCTCCTGCTTGGCAGACCTCAGTGTACTTGTTTTGCACATATTTTCGCCGACTCCTTTGAGTTGCCTTTAAGATCTACTGTTCTGCTCCTAATCTAGATCAAATGTTATTATCCTGTGGCCCATTAACTATTTATTTAAATGTTTATTTCATGCAAAATCTTAAACTTGCTCAGATTTTACTCATGTTGTTCCAAACCTGCATGACTTTATGTCTTCCATGGAACACAAAAGAATATTCCTAAAGGCTCTAATGAATTACATATAATTATTAAATGAATGAATAAGGATGATTTTAGATATATAATAAATGAAATCAGTCAACGTAGAGCACATGATTTATTGTATGATAGAAGCTGGGTCTTGCTCTCCTTCATCTTCTCTCTCTACTGAGCATATTTTCAATCATTTTTAAGATCACTGCATTTTCTAGTGCTCCCTTGCTTAGTGTTAACTATTCTTCCATTCAGCGATCTGCTGCTCCTGTGTCCCTTTTTATCACACATAAACTAAAACTGCTGTCTGAGTGCTGCTTTCATGTGTTCACACTCAGAGACATTCAGCGATCGAGTAGGAGTGCTGATCTGAGAAATATATCTGAGCGCACGAAAGAAAATATACCTATGTCCAATCATGGAACTGGATCTCGGATGAAAGTTTTTAATAAATCAGTAATAATCTCACAGAATCATGTTTGAGGAAGATGTTTTACGGTGGATGACATTTAAATTAATTACAGTTTTAGTCTAGCACTAGATACATCATAATTATGGATCCAGAACACATAAATAAATGAAATTTAGTCTTTTGATCAAAGAAGTTTTTGCTCTTAACTTATTGATGGGCATTATTATTTGATCCACAGGAGGAAGATGATAGAGTAGACCGGCACTATTACTAAATATTGAAACTGCTTCACGCCTTCTCCTAGCATTCCCTCTAGTTTGAGTGTTTTTATTTTTTTTATCCCTTTATAACCTTATTTCATACTTTGCATCCCAACACATTTTGTTTTGTTTACCCATAACCATGTGAACTATGTGGCGTCCACACTGTAGAGGGAGAAGGGGAAGGAAGCAGAGCCGCAGGCCGCAAATGCTTCCTCTAATGGGGACGCTGTTCACTCTATTGATGTGGACATGACCTTTGACCTTCCCTCCTCTGAAGGGAACAGTCTGGTTAAGTCAGAGGGCCTCAGTAAGTATAACACTGGAATTATCAAGTGTCTTTTTTCAATTCAACAGTGCATTATCTTTATAAGAAATATTTTAGTACATTTATAATCCCACTTATGTGAGCAAATAAAACTATTCTTATCAAAATGAATGGGATGGATGCAGAAAGTACTGAATGTTTATTTTATATATATATATATATATATATATATATATATATATATATATATATATATTTACTGAACTGTATTTTATAAGACTCACCTTACCATGTTGCATCTAGTTGTCCATGTAAGTCCACTAGAGGGAAGCCTTACTGCAAATTAAGCTGGGACAGATATACAGACTATTATAAAAAAATACACAATGCCCTTCAAAACATTCTACAGTTTTTTTTGAAGAAATTAATACTTTTTTTATTAAGCAGTGACACATTAAATTAATCACAAGTGATCATAAAACTGTCAAATAAATGCAGTTTATTTTCTACTAAGAAAAAAAAAATTACGGTTTCCAGAAAAAACTTTAAAAAGCACAGTAAATCGGCGTGTTATGCTGCATTCATGCCATATCGGAATTACAGTAATTTCTAAAGGACAAAACATGACGTTCTATTTGGCGCTGTTCATATTCTTGGACTCAGACACAGATCTATCGCACTATCACTGCCTAAACAAAGCCATGGTCAGAAAACTCCCAGTTCACAAGTTACAATTACGAGTTCTACGTCTTTTACGAGTTGGTATATCGTAATTACGGTAATTACAAAATGGCGTGAACACACCTAGAGAAATATTTCTGAAGGATCATGTGACACTAAAGACACCACTAATGATGCTGGAAATTCAGATTTGCATCAGGAATAAAATTTAATTTCAAAATATATTAAAATAAATATTTTTTATTTTCCAGCAAGACTGTTTTAGTTTGTATTTGCTCAAATAATGGCAGCGTTCGTAATAAACTTAGTGATATATAAAAATAATAAACCTTAGTGACCCCAAACAATACATACAACCTTTCATATTATGTACGATAATTAGGGCTGCACGACATTGGGAAAAAATGACATTGCGATATTTTATTTTTCTGCGATATAAAATCTAATCAAATTTTTTCTTACAAACAAAAATGGGGTGAGCACACTTACATTCTCATTTTAAATGATTTAAACATTGAAAACATCGTGTCAATTGATTAATATGCGCGAGGGAGAGAGAGCAAGACAGCGCTCATGTTGTTTGAAGGCGGTGAGTGTGCGGCAGGGGCTCGCTCTCTCTTTCTCACTCTCTCTCACGCTCTATCTCTCTCTGCCCTGTTAAACTTTCAGGACTTAAAAACTGTTGTGCAATTAATCTGCCAATCACATTGGTCAAGGGCCGTACAGTTAATGAATAATGGATCAACTATGACAGCCTACATCGCACATCCGCGATGTGACTATCGTGGATTATTCGTACATTGCGATATCGATGCTTAAACGACACATCGTGCAGCCCTAATATTATCTTAAAAAACCTGACAGTTGTTCATTTGCATCCAATTTAATCCGAATTCCTCCTTCCCTCCCGTCAGATTGAGAGCCACAAGCTGAGTTTCCGAGAGCAAGCCAAAGCACGCACCGACCACGGCGCTGAGATCGTGTACCAGTCCCCCGACATTTCCATGGATGGATCGCCCCGCCGCCTCAGCAACGTGTCTTCCTCCGGCAGCATCAACATGACCGACTCCCCACAACTGTCCACGCTAGCTGATCAGGTGTCGGCCTCCCTCGCTAAACAAGGCCTGTGAGCTGCCGGCACCAAACCACACATTGAAAAAAAAAAAAAAAAAAAATTACAAATGTATCTCCTTCAGTCCTTTCAAAAGAGGTGCTTGTCGGATTTCTCCTAACTAAAGGTTGTCCCAGCGGCTTGTCTGCTTGTGAAATAATTTTTGCCTCCTGGCACGGTGAGACAGGTATTGATGTTATTGACTTAGTATTAACAAAAGAGAGAGAGAAAAAAAAAACGCTTCAATTTAAAAGGAGCTGGTGGTGTATTGATCCAAATGGTCATTTACAGCACTGAGTAGCCTGATTTTTTTTCTTTTAATACCCCGTTTTTTTTTTAAGAAACAACAATGACATTTGCTTTCAAAGCTGTATTTGCTTCGTTGCCTTATTGTGAATGTTTTTATTTACCATAACTTGCACTCCTGTTTTGACATGCAACGGTAGTGAAGGCAAACGTGCTACATGGTTCGGAAGGGTGCAGTTAATGAGAGGCTGTGAATTTGATAGGACAGGAACATTTCAAACGCTCCTAGGTATAACTTACAATCGGACACAACAGAGGCCCGCTATATAGTTATTTCAATCAAACGCATCAGAGCGCTCTATAGTGCATGCTTTGGTGTTTAATAAAAGTTTTTAAATTCACAAAACACCTCAATTGTGTGTTCGATCCAAATTAAAACAGTAAAGACTTTGATAAATCATATTTCTGATGAGTCTAGGATAAAGTAATTCTAATATCATAGTTTGGAAATGTCGGTATCAGACTTTACCTGTGAATTGTATTAAACTGCGCATCCTCATTCATCACCAGAGCAGATTCTCAAGGCTTATCTGTCCTCGTAAATGCACAGGAAGTTGCATCGCTGAAGGAAATCTTGCTTGGCCTCTAGCGACTCTTGACAGAGAGGAAAGCAAATGTCAATATATAAAAATAATCACAAAAATTTAAATAAACTGTTGTACAGGGCTCAACAATAAGGATTTTTGTCTATCTGGACAGTTGTTTACATTTTTTTTATAGCGACATATTTTGTCTGTAAAAATATACATTTTAATTCTAGATTTTTTTTAAACGTTAATACAAATAATTAGAAACATAACTCCATTTTACATAGACTTTTTTATATTTATATATTTTTTTTAATTATTTTTAGCAAAATTGTTTAGGATGATCTTTTTACAATAATTTAATGCAAATTATTAAAAATGAAAGTTTTTTTTTTTTTTACACTGCCAAATAACAATGTTAACTCCTAACTGATAATGTCTAGTAATTAAGTACAACCATTGCATCATTCTGATGGCGTTTCCGTTTTCACAACAAAAATGATTGCCATGTTTAAAAAGATTTATGAGACCAAATATAAGATGTAGTGACGGCCTCACACAGGCCCCAGATCACATTGTCATCCTTACTGTTGAGCTCTGAAGTAGTTTGCCCTGCACAAGCACCATCAAACTCAATATACATCACTCGGTACATCCTCTCATTGTTTCCTTCTGCTTATATCTGTGTGGTAATGATGCTTCTGTATTGATGGATTTCAGCTTCTGTGTGTAAAATGCTGTTCCAAAGCATGAGTGTATGAACCACTTCAAAAGAAATGAGAGGATTTCAGTTAAAAGCACTCAATAAAATAACTGTAACATCACATCAGGAAATCTCATATTGAGGACAGACAACAGAAAAGTGCCTCCCGGTGTCCATCAGCTACATTTGAGAAGACCGTCTTATGTTTTAAAGATTCTCTTTGGTCTAAGATGGATCATTTGGTGTAAAACACGGAGCAGGACATTTAACACACAGCCAAGCTCCCCTCAGTATAGAGTCAAACCACATTCCCAGCATGCAATCCACTTCACCCATGGTTGTGAATATTGTAGCCAGTCACCAAACCCAACTGTTTAGAAAACTACCTTTTTACTAGAGCGTTAAACTCATCTTAAAACACGAAAAGAAAGAAGAAAAAAGTGGAGGAGGATTGAAGGAACAATGCTACCTGCTAAGATCCAGGTTTATGTTGCACTCTTTTTTTTCTAATAGTATTGTGTGGACGATGTCAAAGATGTACGAATGCGTTCAGAAGATCTGATTTGGATCGGACACTAAGCTTTTTGTTTAATATCTGCAGTGCATTGCAGCTTTAGGCTCGTTTGAAAGTGTATGCACTGATGTGACAGAAGAGCTGCCTTTACACAAACCGCATTACTCATTTAGATGTATATCTTGCATTCAGAAATGTGGAAAAAAATAATATAATAATAACAATATTAATAGGTAAAATAGAGGAATAATTTGCATCCAGAATATCAGTTTAGGACTTAACTAGTGCCACCTGCATCTTAACATGAGCCTGTGAGACGCTTTAGACGGACTGCTGTAAACCCAACACTGTGGCCGTCCTACAGCATGCTGCTAACATAAACATGAAGAACAGTTATCAGATCAAATGTTTGAAAACGGCACTGGATAAGGCCTTTTAAGTCATTCCGCCCTTTATCTGGGTTTCAAATGATTCTGTAATAATCTGTTAACCGGTTCCGAGGTCTCTCTATCTCTCTTTCCTCCGTTTCATTTCCCGCCTCTGCTCTTCTCCTCGCAGTTCTTCATTCTAGCTTGACAGTTGTGATTGTCTTTATCGTAATGTGTTTTATTAAATGGTTTACACTGATACTCCTTGCTGTAAACGTAAATTTGGAAATAAAGTCCTTATTAAACTGCTTTGTGTGTCCTTTGTTTTTCTGGAAGATCACTCTCTCTTGGTTTCCTTTTCCCTTCAGATGATTTACTCAGTGGATGCGTGTTATAGTCGTGTTTATAAACACTAGATAATATACTTAAAGGTACAGTGTCATTTTATTTTACGTTTGAAAGATTCACAGGTGAAAAGCTAGTCCAAGACTTGAAATATCGGTTTAAAATCATGAATACTGACATGGGACTAAAAGGTAAACAGGAGACAAACGAAAGCGGTTTTTAAAGTTACATATAGCAGGTCGCCTCAGGTTCAGATCACATGAAAAGACGAATTCTACGGAACCAAGTAAACCAATAACGGAGAATATAGCCATTTTAATGAAATTTGCAACCATATGAATGTGAGTGATGCAGTATCATCGCCGCTAGGTGGCAGAACAAAGACTAAATCGCTGTTTTTTCCAAGCGAGTACCACTGAAAGCATCCTGGGAACGTAAATGGCAAGTTATTTCAACAATGCAAATTTGAAAACGCTATAATCAACATATTGCTGCTTTAGTTTCAATTATAGTAAATTAAATGCAGTTGTCCCCTCTTTTTACACGCTGCTTCAGCTAAAGTGCTGCAGTAAAAATACAATGATATATATTATATATATATATATATATATATATATATATATATATATATACACACACACATATATATGTATTCCTGTAGCACTGCGCAATCAAGTGCAAGGTTGGGGGATCGATTCCCCGGGAACACATGATATCATATGTAAAAATCGATAGCCTGAATGCACTAAGTCGCTTTGGATAAAAGCGTCTGCTAAATGCATACATTTAATATACATATACACACACATATACATATACATACACACACACACATATATATATATACATATATATATATATATATATGCAGCCTGGTTTTAAGCTTCCTTTTAACCGTTTTTGTTAATTTTACCTGGCCATAACTTGATCCAGATGATTACATTGCAGACAAATAAACAACCTTTCTCTACAGACCTTGAACATTAATGTGAACAACTGTAATATGTTTTTAAGGGTTTAACATACACACACATACATATGTATATATATATATGTGTGGGGAATTCGTAGCCTAGTGGTTAGTTTGACTCGTGGTTTTGTGGGTTCGAGTCTCGGGCCGGCTATACTACAACTGAGGTGCCCTTGAGCAAGGCACTGAACGCCCAACTGTTCCCCGGGCACCATAGCATAAATGGCTGCCCACTGCACCAGGTGTGTGTTCATGGTGTGTGTGTGCACACTTTGGATGGGTTAAATGCAGAGCAAGAATTCTGAGTATGGGTCACCATACTTGCCTGTATGTCATGTCACTTTCATATAAATACATCAAAGGCATATAAACATGTTAAAGAAATGCAGGTTCTAATCCAAATTCTTACTGATCAAAGCAGTGTATCTGGAACAATTGAACTTTCTACATATAGGAACCTGATGAAAGCATGTTTGTAGGACAACAGAAAGACAGAAGACGCTTGAGTACAATATAATTCACTTTTAATTTGAGAAGCACAAACTGTTGCCTGTCTGTCAGATATTTGCCAATCATCCATAAACTTTTTTTCTTTTTTGTTGCCTCTCCATAAAGAAAGTTAAATATTCGTGTGTCTTCTCCCTAAACAATCAGGACAGCTACAGCCTGAACATCAAACACAGTAAAGAATCAAACAAGGTATGTACAAAATAAACTTTTTTGTTGTTGTTGTCGTTTTGTACAAACTATCACATGCTAAAGTATACACCAGACTCACCCAACCCTCATTCCCCACACTGGAAATTCAAAGTATGAAAATAACTCACACGATACAATATTGGCTTTCGAAAGCTTGTCAAACCTTAAGGTACATTTGCCTGATAAGTACACAGACCCCCACAGAGAGAGAGACATAAAACCATAATTAATGATATTAAGAATGAATGGGACAGTCGTAGATGGTCCCCTTATGATTTGCCACACAACCTCAACAGATGAGATTTCTCTGACGCTATGAACGCTGATACACTCCAGTGAGATAAAAGGAATATATTAAGGATTTCTGGTTTACATGACATCCCTTAAACAAGAACAAATGGCTACAATAGCTAGAAACGTGTGACGACAGATACAGAGAAGCTACTTATAAAAATCTTAAGTAACTGGTGTCCGCTATTAGACTTGTACATTCGTATTAGTTCAAATAACAGGAAGGAGTAGCAAGCAGTGACTCACTGACTGGGGAGCTAACAGAAATTAAAAAAACCGGGGCTGTGACCGCCAGCAACAGAGGAGCCAACGAATGAAAATTTGCCAAGTCCTTTTCTATCAAGCACTCCAGCTGACATTATTACTCGAACATCAAGTTACGGGATTCGATGATGGCTGTAGCTACTGCAGATTGTGTTATTAAACAAAGAGTTTAGACCTGACCAATCAATGAAGAGCTCTTTTATATAGGGTTCGGACGAAATCAAGGTCAAGTGGCACCAAATTTCAGTTTATATTGGAGTGACTCAACGTTTTCTGGACTAACCCGATCATGCACAGCAACGTCAAGTGCTTTAAAATTCACACTAATGCAGGCCCACACGAGAAAGAGCCATTTTGTTCCACGATGCTAAGCTACAGAGTGCAATCTTGTCTCAAATGTTCACATCCTGTGCGTTTATTCAGGTTTACTGGCAATCGTGTCGTGCAAGAGACCAATTAAGTGCTCTAATCAAACAGACAGTGGCGTTTAAAAGGTGCATGAGAGCAGTTTGGTTTTCTGGCACCTGCTCTCTCTCCGTCACTTTGACAGAAGTGGGCCACAGACAAACCGCGCTATTAACGAGAATGTAGGACTGAAATGAAACCAGGAAGTGGAATTCATGCACTTCTCGGGCAAGTTTGTCTGTTTAAAATAATAGGCAGGGAATGTGTAGAGAAAAAGAATTCGAAGTGCTTTCACACACTTTGTCTCTTGCAATCACTATCATTGACTTGATTTTTGCGTTTTATCACTCCAGTATAAACTTCAAATCTAAAGGAGTAAGTTTAGAATTGGAAAATATTGGAAAAATCTGGAAAGGTGCCACACACAATGCAAGCTGAGCCCCTCAGTACGACAGCATGCTAAGGGGGAAGTGCTCTTCTGTTACATACGATACGTTTCGGCGCTGCTTATTTTGGTTTAGCCCTCAAGCTAATTTAATTTAATACACTTTTTTTCTCCAGTGACCCAAAAGCGAGACTGAATTAAAACAAGTCTTCATATGCATCTCCATACAATTCACTAAAAAGCGTGAAAGAATTAACTGATGTTTGAATATCAAACAACAGGGTCTTTCATTCGTTTCGTCGTTGGTTATTTTTTTCCATCTATGCTGCTGCTGTTTCAGGAGTTGGTGAAAGCTGGTGGGCGGGGGTTCGTTGGGTGGGCAGAGTCTAGGCTTCATCGGTGAGTAGGTTTGGGTGGGTTGCTTTGTTTTTGCTTGGCGCAGTCATCATCGAGAGGTGACGGAGGCCCAGCGTCAGACTCCGACTTGGACGACCTGCACCCGGACACCCGTCGAATGGTCCTACAGGGCCTCTCGCCGGCTGGACTGTGTAGGGTTTCGCTCTCCTGCTGCGGATCCACATCCAGGGGAAAGGTCCGGCATTCCCACGGCTGAACCGGCTGGGGAGCCTGTAGGGACAGAGACACGGAGTGAATGTGATGCCATCTAAGAAAACCCACCACATGGCGAAATTTGACCTTTTTTAGGTTTTGATACAAAATGAAAGCTTGAACACGACAAAAGTTATGGCTATCTGAAGTTGGCTGATGTTTTCAGAGATGATGGAAAAGAGATATTATAGAATAATAATTAAATGAAAAACTAATTTTAACCTAATAACCTAACCCAATCTATTTTTCACATTTTCTGAAAATGTCCCAGCATGACATCTGACGGGTTCTCCCAGACTGCATCATAAGTATCTGAGCACAGAGTAACCAAAAGGTTTTTTGTTTCCCAATTCCTCCTCAGCTGCACCAATGTGATAGTCCTTGTAATAAATGTACTGCAGTACAACTGAGCACATGTGAATTTGAATGTACAATAAAGCCTCTAGCTTTTACCTGAAACACTAGCCAGCATAAATTCTAGGAAATGTATCAATGCGGCTTCTATATCAGGAGCCTACCATTTCCTCGTAGGTATCTGGGGTGGAGCAGCGCGTGTCCTCGTTGGACTGCAGCCGCTGCGAGTCTCTGGAGCCGGGTGTGTGGAGGCCGGACAGCATCAGCATCTCTGGACTGACGGGGCTGGAGGGAGATGTCACCGAGTTGTAATCATGCAGCATGTGGAAATGGGGCGTGTCTGGAGACGAGGGCTGCGGTGTGGAGGGGTTTGTGCCGAACATCAACGGGGTTGTCCTTCCGTCCACAGACTTGTATGACCTGTGGAGACAAAGATAAGTGCTGGTCATCATGTGTGTTCAGACTTGGCAGGTTTGATTCGATTTAAACAAACTCTAGTGCGATTGCTCCATGTGTGCTGTGAATAAGTGTAAACGCTGCCAATAAAACCTTGGTGCACACCAAACAAGAAAAGATGTGGTTTAACTGAAATACGAACGCAACACAGACCAACCACATCTAAACTAACCAAAAGCCAGCACAGTTAGGAAAAAGGATCAGAACTGCCATGTCTTTGAAGCAGATCTTTCTTTGTGCGTGGAACAGGAGTTCCCGGAACGAAGAGTGTTTAGCTCTGCACAAAACATTTTTTTGGATATTTGGTAAGATCTGTTACAAAATATATGTCATAAAGCTGCCCAATCAGGTTATGAGCATATCCTCATGCTTTTGGTTTCGTATCTTTAGGTTTGGTGTTAGAAATGAGTGTGAACCAGGACTAATGTACTGAGTGGAACTGAGGTGACGTAGCTGAAATGCATATTGAATAAGTCAATAAGTTCTCAATGTACTGTTGAGGTAAGCAAACAACCTGTAGTCATTTTCTCTCGTTTAAAACTAGAAAGTTACTCATTTGGCATCATGAAGTACAAAATGGAAAACCGCAGACAGTTGCAAAGTTGTTCATCAGGAGAAATTGCACTCTTTCCTAAAAAGGGCAGAGAAAAGCATTGCCCCACCTGCTGCCTCTTCTCTTTGCGATGTTGCTGGCAGTCCAACTCCAGCGAGAGCGCTCCTGCTCCTCACACGGAAGGTGAAGCTGAGAGAACGTGACGTCAGAGAGATCCTCGATCTGAGACAATGAGACAAGATCAGTGAAAACACTATTCAGGGCTACAGGCTATAAAAAAATTAACAAAAACCAAATGACAGAATCACTAGATAAGGATGTTTGTTCAGAACCACCTCAGTACAATCATTAAAAAGAATAGTCTCATAAGAGTCATTTTTCAGGAATCAGACATTGTGTGTTGACACTAATTAATGATATTTGACAAAACTGCTTTCCAGACTGTCTAGATTTTTATTACATTGTCAGCCAGTTTAGATCTTAAAACCCTAATGAGCTGCCAACCAAGAAAGCATTTGGGACATCATCATCCTGCTTCATGCAACAAACCATTAACACGGTCTAAAATAACTGTTAGTTGACAGGCGTACCTCCACAGCATCATCCTCTTCAGATATTGGTTTTGCAAAAATGTCCACTTCTCGCCAACTGCAATTAAAAAGCAAAGGGCAGCATGTTTAGCAGGTAAAGAACGATTCTTTGAATATATGATGCAGGTATGGATCGACAGCTTGTGTCTCTGACCTCGGGGTAAGGATCTCTTTGTACTGTAGTTTCTCCACGCGGGTGGTGGCGGCCACAGACATGGGGATGACGATGTTATTGATGTCGAAGGGGCTCTCTCCTCTCCGTCGGCGAATAGTCTGAAAGAGTCACATTCAGGCCTAAGTAACATGATCTCAAGAGTTTCCACAAACAGACGCTTTGAAGAGCATCTTACGGCAGCGCTGCTGTTGAGGTGGAGGGGTGTGTAGGTCTCGGATATTGACGGCTGTCTCATCAGAGGACTGTGGGTGGGTGTGTTGAGAGCAGACAGAGAGGGGCACGGACTCCCCATGTCCATATTCAACTTTGGAGCATCTACAGACAAACCAAAGACAGTGTTGAGTCACGGGACTTCACTCGATGAGTTAGAGGGAGAAAGAATGATTGAATGAGGAGAGAGAATGAATGAATGAATGAACAACATACTTTCAGCACGGTCCAGCGAGGGTTCACGAGGTCTCTTTCGGCCGTGAGTCCTGTCAAAAGAACTGCTCCGGCCGAAAGGCTGGCGAGAGTCATGTTTACTGGCACTGATTGGGATGTCTAACTGCTGCTGAAAGACCTTCTCTGAGCGCACCTTAGGATGCGACAAACCTGAGAGAAAAGGCAAACAGGGAGATTGATGAATTGATGTAGAGGAAACTTTTTTACATCTTAATCTCTGCATATTTTGATGTTTTAAAGAGATTGTGCTTTACACTTTTTCTACCTTTTTTTCCTAACTTGTCTTTTAACCTGTACTGTTTTCCATTTTAATCTTTCGTTTTTTGTCTTGTTTTCCAGAATCTGAAGATTTAATAACATGCTTTTTGCCAGTATACTCTATTTTATGTAATGTACATAGTTTTGCAATATTTTTCTTGGACATATACTAATTGTTTTTGCAAAACAAATGATTGTCATGCCAAAATATCTCAATAGTTTGGACTAAATACACAACTACCAATAACAGTAACATGTTTCATTATATTACACGTGACTCAACGCTACAATACACAGCACTACATCTGTACGTCCTTTAGAGCTCTAGGATTCATACATGGAATATGAAAGAAACAAATGGAGTCAGCAACTGTGGCTGGACTTGTATGATGCCAGAAATAACTGCTGAGACACTGCAAAGAGCGTCTGGCAGAGAGCACTAATGACAGCCAGACACTCAAAGGTCACTTTAAATGCCCATAGGGTCCGTCACATTTAGACCAAATTTAGACTCTCCTAAAGGTGTGAGAATTTGCCTCCATTACAGAAAAAAAAACAGCTCCTGACATTTCAGATGCTGAGGAAGCGGGGAATTTTAACTCAATATTTTGCATACTGCCAAAGCCATGGCCTACTCGCGAACAATAAGTCTTCTCATCGCGTCATACGTTATGGTTGAACCACTGATGGCAGATGGACTATTCTAATCATGTCTTTCATACTTTTCTGGATCTTGACAGTTTAAGTTACTTGGCAAATATTTGAAAATATCTTAAAATGTGTTCAGAAGACGAATGGAGCGCTTTTATAGGTTTGGAACAACACGGGGGTTAAGTGATTAATGACAATTTTCATTTTGGGGAGGAGTATCCTTTTAATATTTGCTATTTCATTTTTATTTTCAATTTTAATAAAAGCCCTTAAAGGCAAATCAATCAGGGGTTTTGGAGTCTCTTGTAGTTGTTTTCACACTCACGGACTGTGGAGAGGAGAGAGTTGGCGAGCTTGTGTCGGTCTTTGGATGACGGGTCTGAGATGCGGCTCCCCATACACAACTTGTGCTTGAGCGAGATCTTCTTGATGGGCTTGATCTTATCCAGAGGACGATTCTGCCAGTGTCCCTTCAGCACACGCTGCATATGGAGATTCATCATCACATCTGACAGAGAAAATGACACAGTTTATCATCTGAAACATGGTATTACACTGTCAGAAACCCATGCTTCCAGGTAGATCATGTCATCTGTTCCTCTTCCTAATCGGTCATCAAAATGTATAACTTTCTGCACCTCCAAGAACCTTGCAGACTTCAAGTCCTTTATCAATTCCAGATAGACAAGTCTCACATAACATTCTCCTTGTTGAATATCCTGTTTCACTTTAAAAACATTAGATAGTGAAAGTAAAATCGGATCAAACTGTCTTTATAAGACTTCCATTGGATTTTTTTTTCATTGATGGGCTAGAAACAGCAATAAGAGGTCAGGTAATTGTTGGAAATGGGATTGGGATTCAGACAGAAGCATTTACATGTAACTACCTTCCATCCAAACTGATTTGCAATGCATTTAAGGAAAGCATTATAACTTTAGGCATGTTCATTTATGAATCACATTTCACACACAATCAAAGTGTGAATTCAAAGTATCAAATTATTGCTAAAAAATAAATAACCATTAAAGAGCAGGGCATATGGATTTTTGAAAAATATCTGTTTATAACGTAGCTATCCTTAAAAACAAAGAAAAATCTCCAAAGTTGTAAATAAAAAAAGTGCATGATAAAGATAATGTCCCTCTCTCTGAGAGAGAGACAACTCCGAGTCGCCTTAAAGCTGCAGTAGGTAACTTTTGTAAAAATATATTTTTTACATATTTGTTAAACCTGTCATTATGTCCTGACAGTAGAATATGAGACAGATCATCTGTGAAAAATTCAAGCTCCTCTGGCTCCTCCCAGTGGTCCTATTGCCATTTGCAGAAACTCCATCTCTCCCGGTAAAAAACAACCAATCAGAGCTGCGGTCCGTAACTTTGTTCGTGTTCAAAATGTAGAAAAATGTATATAATAAGCGAGTACACCATGAATCCATTTTCCAAACCGTGTTTTTAGCTTGTCCTGAATCACTAGGGTGCACCTATAATAAGTGTTTATATTCTGACTATTTTAGATTGCTTCGGGGGTACCGCGGTGGAGCAACCCAGTACCTTTGTGATTCTTCATAGACATAAACAGAGAGAAGTAGATCCGGCCACAATGTTCTTCCGCAAGACGCAAGCAGCTCTGTTTATTAACCGCTAGAGCGTCAAAAGTTACCTACCGCAGCTTTAACGACTCATCATATTTTCAAATCTTTTCCCCGTCACTGGTATACGTCACTGGGTAACACATTTGCATAATCCTTGCCTGCCCACCGAAATATGAAGTCTGATCAGCCCACAAATACTTCCACTAGTTAGTGTGTGTTTACATCATGTTGAGAAGACCCTGTGTTCAAATATACCACAGAAATACAATTCAATTGTTTTGTGCAAATTTTATCAATAACTGCTTCTCTAATCTTGTCTTTTATCATCGATGGCTTCTAATCTTCTTAATTTGGACTAACAAGCTCTCCGAAACACAACCTGTAAGTACGACTGAAATGTTATGCATACATTTTCTACTGAGTGCTCAATGTGATGTATACCTTGTGCAGCTTTAGGTTTCCAGGTAAGAGACAATATTACTTTCTTATTGAAGTAGTTCTGATAATTTGCTGTGAACCGACTATTTCCTAAGAATGTGTTCGATTATTGTAGAGTGATGTTGTTCTTAATTACTTAATTTAATAATAAAGAATGTAGTTTAGCACACAGTCTTTTTTCTTGCTGTAGCGGTAGTTATAGGGTTAATGCATGAGAGACTGTCATTCTTTGAACATTATAATAGACAGATTTTGGCTTAGAAACTGTATTGTTTCATTAGTTAGTCACGTTAGCACTCAGCTAACCATTATCCACCATTATTGTTTTAAGTGTTCACAGTTTAGCAGCTAAACTTTAGCTGTTGGCATGATTCGCTTGCATAAGTGTATTTGTATTTTGTCATTATTATAAAGAATGCACTGGCGCTGTATATTATTGTTTTATGTATAGGTGCTCTGTCAATGGTAGCGCTGGCTAACTGGCTCAAGAACTGCTCTCTGTCCCAATCACAACAGGCTTAGCCAGTTGACCAATCAGAAGGGAGGAATTTGCTCTGAACTTCCTAGGAACGGATCATTTATGAATCATTGGCAAATGACTCTAATATTTAAATGTTACAATGTCTTCTGACCTTAGATGCATTTATTCGGCCTGTTTTAGATTTCTTATTTTTTTTATTTTAGACATCCATCAATTAGCAACAGGAGACCGTGCTACCATGACTGTCGGGACCGCCGCGGCTCAACAGTGTTTAGTGTCCCGCAGCAGCAGTAGCAGTAGTGTGCAGTCAGTAATCACCAGCAGAGGGCATCAGAGCTCACCTCTAGTGTTCATTATACCAAGGTTCCACTTCCTTTTCCCTCTATCTACTGGAGTTTCACCCATGCTGTCACCTGCCTCTTCCACGCCCATCATTCATTTGCACAATAGACACCAGATTAGAGAGGACAACCGGTTCATATTAATGAGGGAAAATGCATCTCTCTCTGCCAGTCTGACTAAGCTGGCTGCTACTGGCATGCTTAGTCAAGAGTCAGATTGCACTGCTCTTTAAAATGGTTATCACTGCAAAGGTCAGGGAGACGAATGCTTGATCAGCTAATCCGACCAGCACAGCACAGGACTGCTGATCTAAGATCAGCTCCTCAAATCTAATGCTAATGAATTCTCACAGACATGAACAGCAAAAACTTAATCTGAAATCTCAGAACTAATGCCCTGCTCTTAACCCAGAGCAGCCTGCAGGTTATTTTAAGAGGTGCAATAACTAGATCCAGAATTATTAACATTTAAATTAACACCTAGTTGATATGCAAAAAACCCCCCCCAAAAAAACTCATTCTTGAGGCAGACTGTGGGAAATTAACAGAGGGGATAGATAGAGCTGTGCTAGTCATGTGTGGAGACCTTGGTATACTTCAGCCGTCCATGTGACGCAATTGTCATCTTTAGAAGTGTCTGTAGACGTCCGCACAAGCAGTCCACATGCAGCCCAATTCTGTGACCACGTGGATGGTAAGCATACAACAGTGAAGGTGCAAGGTGAAATGTTGAGACAAAATGAGTGGTGCTGTACATGTATCGGACTGTTCCATGCGCGCTCGTCCACATTAGAAAAAACGTTGAAAGCTGTGTGGATACTGTGGTGCACGAGACGGAACAGAACAAGGAAATTTAAGCATACCTGCTTTAATGCTGTTACTGTTTTTGTCTACACGTGGGCATACCGGAAAGAATGAGAGAAACAAGCATTTAAAGGACAGGGGTGTGTCCTCACCGTCTGTAAATGAGAGGATGGGGTGAATGCAGGGGTCGAACTGTGCCAGTCTGTCCAGTAGAGGGAGCTGGTGCTGGGTGTCTGCAGGAGGAAGAGCACGTCCACTGCACATCACACACTGAGCATTCAGCTCACAGCCACAGCGAGGAGCCACTGACCTCTGAGCCTGACAAGCACAGAAGATAAGAGCAGATGTTAATTAAATAGAAACATCAGCCCTGCATTGATACATGACTCCACAAAAGAATAAATATTCAATGTATACTACAGTTATACTTTTATGGAGAAAGGACACACTGAACTGATCAAATTAAACAATTTATATAAATGCTGTTCTTCTGGTCAAAGAATAGTGAAAAAACGCATTACCATGTCCATTTAAATAAATAAATAAATAAATAAATAAATAAAAGAAAAAAAGGTATAATATAAACCAACTGTTTTCAACATTAAGATGATGAGGTTTCAATAGTAATGATGATTTGTGTTAGGAACAAATTCTGTTTTTTTTCACTAAATGTTTTGCAGCCTTAAATTCTGAATAGTGTATTTAAGATATTTAGGATTCGTGAACACGCTGCACATTGTTCTTTTTTGTCCAGCAGCAGAATAAACAAATAAACAAACAAAGGGGTCTGAAAATATATTTCATATAAAAAGACGGTGAGAGAGAGAAGTATTATACTCGGTATATAACCAGACATCTCTCTTTGTGCTCAAAACGCAAAAACAAGAAATAAAAACCAGCATACATGGATCATCATCACATATGCTTTTTGTAGGAACAATTTATGAAGTCTAGCTTTGGTCAAATGAATTCGATGCAAGACTTTAAGCTGAATGAGACTTAGCCGAGCACATACAGTGGTAGAGTTAACTCTAGCAAGAGCCTCAGACCATAGCTCTTGGGACAACTGGATTTGCAACTCATTCTCCCAGTTCATCCTCAAGCAGTTAAGAGAAGATGTACTAGAAATCAAATATGCTTTTTATTCATCTTAAAAACAACAAAAAACCAATCAAGGCTTTCAAGTGCCGTCCTCTGCGATCTTGCTTTTTGTGACCAAAATCTCAAAAGCACCAGCATCTGAAATGTCTGTCTGGCAGTGATCAGCCTTCCCCTTTGTCTCCGTTGACTTGAGTCAACCCTTCCAACCTGACGCTCTCACACAAATCTCTGCAGCAGATGACCACACACTGATCCGGAGCTGCTGACCCAGTTTTGCATGTGTGCCTAGCGCTCATGTGCTCGTGTCATTAACCCACAGCACAGCGCTGGAGAGAAAGAGCGAACGGGTTGCTATTGGCAACTGTGCCCAGTTTTTCCGAGCCTATTCAAACAAGAGTGCTTCACATTAGAGCAGGACGGTTGTACAGGGACTATCATCGCTGCAATCACAGAAAACACCTGGATTACAAAACTCAAAGGCTTTTTTAGTTGCAATGTACTGCAAAATTGGTTGCATTTCAACAAACAAAAAAAGTGTTTCCAGATCCATTTTGCACATTTTGAAACATGTCAACTAAAGAACTAACAAAGCTTTTATGTGCAAGTTAAGCAGAACACTATTTTACTGACAGATAAATATTCTGCACAGCTGCACATTTAAACATTGACAATATTCAATCGTAATCTGCAAAGCAGCCAATTTTTTATTTATTTTTTGACGTAATAAAGGTTGCAATACAATACACCTATTAAAACCATACTGCTCATATAATTTTTTTTATAGAAATGATATATTAAAATACATAAATATATATATTAGGGCTGGGCGGTATACCGGTTCATACAGAATACCTGTGTTTATTTTTCTTCTGTTATATGATACTGATTTCTGTCAGTATCATATGATAAGCTAATAAGCTGGCAGTATGTTTCTATCTGTCCTTGTTCAAACGTAATGGTGGAGATTTTAAAAGCCATTGAGCTTCTGTCTCTATCTGGGGCAGCGTTCATCTGGAGTGCTGGACATCAATTTAGCAGGTAGTTTATAACCGGCAGTGTGAGTGAATCTGGCTGTTAGTACACTGATGACACTAGTGGCATTTCTCCTAACATTTCAAGAGTGTTGACTCTGAATGACATCCAAGCGCTGTTATTTGAAATGGAGCTGAGCTTGAGTGGGGTTGCGCTTATTGTTTTAGCACATGCCTGCACATTCTCTCTCACAGTGGGCCTGCGTTATGGGAGGAATCGAGTTTTAAAGGCTGTTCAGGGAACAAATAGATCTGTAAAAGAAGAGCTGAGACTGTGTAGCCATCTTATGAATATGACAGGACAGCTGTCTGTTAGACATGGACTGTTTCACCAGGTCCTAACCAGAGATGGGCAGATGCAGGATAAACGCTGTGTCTTTCAGTCTTTTAAGTTTCGGTCCTAACCAGCCAAACTACATTTTTACAGCCGCTTGGTTTCTATTACACATAGAAACACCACTCGACCAAGATCCTGACCCTATAAATTACACAGTCAAATATGTCCAAGTTCTTAAAAATGCAATATTATATGACAAACCAATCAAACTCCACAGGGGTAACCATTAAAAGGATATTACTGAGGCTTTAAATATGGTTTTCTGCTTTCTAAAGACTGACACAAATCACACAATTACTACTTATATTGACTGTTTTTAGGAAAGTTAAAATGAATAATAAGTGCTTTAAAATATGTATTTATTGCATTTCTCTGTTTGCATGTACATATTTTCGAGAATAATTTATATCTTTAGTTCAATGAAAATATAAATGCCAATAATAATTTTACACAGACAAACACACACAACTGCACTAAAGATATGATAAACTATTCTTGAAAATATCTGGATCCAAACATATAAGATATGCAACACATCTCTATTATCACATTTGGAAGATAAAACTTGCTCTAGTCAACCATTTGTCATTCACAGCAGTGACAGTTCTGAAGCAGTACTGTGATCTCTGTAACACTGCGTCTCTTTAATCTGTAACCTTTGTAAGAAGCCCACTGGGACCTTAGAGAGCTCACTACATCTGGAGTAAAACACTTCCACAGGTGACATAGAAAGAGCTTGTTTTAGCCGCCTCGCTCACTACTTTCATACCTAGTGATCTTCACTGACATGTCATGTCAAAAAATTTAAATGAGGGTTTAAAAAGAAATGGAAATTTGTCATTAGTGTACTGTTTTAGTGCAAATGTGTTAAGTGTTGAAGTGTAAACAGCGCTCTCTGCTCAAAAGCACAAATCTCCTTACCTTACGATTGAGACTGGTGAGCGAGCCGGGCCGGAGGACTCTGCGCTTCCTGCATGAGAGCAGCGGACGCGTGCGGGCCGCAACACATGTGCTGTCTGGTGCAGGAGAAGCCTGAGGGCCCGTCTCCAGCTTCTGCTGGGACTCGGAGCGGCTCTGCTCGTCTGGGTCCAAGGTGACAGGGGAACTGGGCAGTAAGCTGAATGAGGAGGAGAAATCATCTTGAATGAACATGACAATAAAAGTGACATTTCTGCTTTTCAGTGAGAAAAAAAAGAAAAAAAAGAAGAATGATATATGGTCGTTCATACCTGTTGATAACACCATTGACTTGTTTCACAGGTCCACAGCTTTTCCTCAAGTCAGTTTCTGTGACGATACCATTAGATGATACAGATGTTTCCACTTCACCAGTATCAAGCTCCTAAAAACACAAAAAACAAATGTGATGTTGGAAAGGACATCCCCTGAGTTGGTCTGGATGAGCTGAATGGTTCTTGCTGCATTTCTTCACTCCTCTGAATGGATGAAAAGGTCAGCGGTGCTTTGCATATGACAGACAAAAGGACTGAGTGTTTGTAGCCCCTCTTCTCAATTCTCTCGCTCAACAATCCCAGCATTCTCTAAGGCTATGTGTGGGCCCGTATCATGAGCGCTTTATCTGTTAGTGTTGGAATTAAACACACTAATGGGTCTTTTATTATAGATAGTTCATTAGTTATAATATGGTGTAAGAGAAAATAACACACGTTTGTCTTACATGATAGCTTAGACTGAGTTCAGGACTAGGCTGACTGTGTAGTAGTTTGTTTAGTGTTCTTCAGTGTGGTCATGGGTCTTACCCGTGGGACAGGGCAGGTAATGGTCTCTGTCCTTGAGTCACTGTTGTCCTCTGGCACTGACTCACACACGGAGCTCTCCCCAAGTGCAACACAGCCCTATCAAGGCAAAAAACTGACAAATTATAGACCAGAACTTCAGTCCATCAAAATCATGTCAAACTTTCTATTTTTGATTTTCTAGAAAACAAACAAAAGTAATTCAGATCAGTAATTATTATTATTTTTAAAGAAATTACTACTTTTACTGAGCAAGGATGTGTTAAATTGATACAAATTGACATTGTTAAAAAAGATCTTGATTTTGAATATCACGTTTATTTTTATTATTATTCAAAGAATCCTGAAAAAGTATCACAGGTTCCAAAAGAATATTAAGCAGCACACTGGAGTAATGATGCTGAAAAATCAGCTTTGATCACACAAATAAATTATATTTTAAAAGTATAATAAAATAGAAAAATGTTGGTTTAAATTGTAATTTTTTGCAATATTACTGTCTTTCTCTGTTTGATCAAATAAGTGCAGCCTTGATGAGCCAAAGATACTTTAAGTAAAATAAAAAAACATTTTTACTATGTAGAAAATAAAAACAAAAAGTTTTACAGTCAATATTACATTTATCAACACTTGTCTCATGCAAATCACATATTATAAACCTTGATAAATGTAAAGAAAATGTTTGTGCCTGTTTTTAGAAAGAAATCTCTTTTGCTCTGCATTGTTGATTTATTATAAAAAGACGGTAAAAACAGTAATATTGTGAATAGTACAACTTTAACAAACAGTTAATATATAAAATATAATGAAAACTGGTTTATGAGATCAACAATACATATCTACAATTTCAACATTTCATGTAGAGTCAGAATGATCTTAATACACAGCCATCATTTCACATTTCAGGCAAATAGTGCCAATTAATGATATTCTCCAAATGATCTGATTGTGTTTGTGAAGTTGTAAAAGTGTCAGTTTAAACAAAAACAGAGCAAATGAATGATGAAACAATGCCACGGGAACATGAGAGAGCACCCACGTTGCCAAGTTACTGTGGCAGACGCTACCTCTGCTGGGTTAAAGCTTAAACTACACGGTAAACATCACAAAGTGAACAAAGTAAACATGCACACCTTGCTGGAGCGGATTTGTCTGTAAATGTCGGTCTGTTGGCGTATACGGTACTCCAGATCTGAAACCTGGGCCTGCAGCCAGTTCCAGTGACTGATGATGGCAGCTCGGTCAACAGCATAACGGCCTTCTGCTCTCCTACATCTGGAAAACACAGAAATATACCGCTTACAACTCACAGCAAGAATCATTCATGTTTTAGGAAACATTTGTCTTCATAATTAGCATTCGCACTGAAGTTTCAGCTAAATGCACAAATGCATCCCCAATGACTTTACTTCTAAAAGACTTATGTCAAGGTACTTAGTGTGGACAATGAGTTATAATTTGGTTGGAGTCATTTTCAGACGCAGTTCTTCACAAACTCCAGTCCTGTTTCTACCCACAGTTCTACAGTCCTTTTTCTTTATAAGAGTAATATATAATGATGTGGAGTGAAAAACATTGAGTAACCTTTGTCTGCTGGTTATTGCCTCCCCACAGCACAGTGACATGGAAGTGAGAAAACAAAATCTGACTGGAAGTTAACCAAGAACATCAGTTCCATCCAAAACTTCCTCTAGATGTTTGTGTGCGTGAGAATTTAGCAAGCCACTTGACAGGCTATTCAGTGAGACTTTTCCCATAAAAACACTCAACTTCCTCCCTTTGAACATCACAAAAAAAAATGAAATAGAGATAACCAGGGTCAAGCACTGTCAAAAATGCACGGAACTGACCTCTGACCTCTTTACATTAGCCCCAGTACATTCTTGCATAACCTCTGCTCTCTCAGCTCTTGCAGTGTGGCAACATTAACCAAGTAAAAGCAGTGCACTGCTGAAAATAAAAAGATTGCAAAACCAGAGAAACAAACAACATCTTTTTCATCTGAAGTACAACATGACTCAAGATTTCCCTGAATCAGAGCGAGTAAGAGATTTGAGAGATAAAAGTGAAGGGGAAAAGGAAAGGCATCAGTGTAACCACAGAGGAAAATGACGAGAAGAGAACTAAAAGCGTACTGAAGACAGAAACACACACTTATCACTACTTTGTGTTTTCTTCTAACAGTCCAATAAGTGTGCTTTTTATAGGCTGGAATTACACTCAGATCTGCTTTAGAGGAGCTTGACAACAACAAAAGCTTGTCTGAAGCCTCGCTCTTTTTTTTTTCTTTTCACCAGAGAAAATACCAATCAATAGACTCTCGTTCTCAACTTTTAAGATTTTTGTGTTTTCGTGCTTTTATCCTGTGGGTTTCAGTCCCAAATGTAGATAGAATGAAACCAACTTAAGGTCATTTTCACTAAAATCACAAGTTCCCAGTTGGTTTTCAATGGGAAAAAGCATTGAAGCTCATCATGATCATCATCATCATAATTCTCGTTTAAACAATATGCAATTTAACATTATTGAGTGTATCACAACAATCAAACAAACACCCAGAGAACATACACATAAACATGATTCAGATTATGCTTTCACTCTGTAATTAAGTCTATTAAAATACTTTTAGAATTCCCCCAAACTTTAAGATAATTGGGCCAAAAAATTGACTGATAATTAAGTTAATCACACGTAGAGTGGCGTTTTTTCTCCAAATATCAGCACGAGTGCAAATGTGATGTTGATTTGATCAAAAGTAAAATCTCTGCATCTCAATGGTGTTTGGTCAGCCGTTTGAAAGAAAGCGTTAAATAAATGACTCAACGAATCACTCATGCATTAAACAAGTATACTGCCACTTCAGATGCAGATTCTCAGTTTCCTCTGCATTGCAAACAACTTTAACTGCCCTATAGTGTCTTACTATTAGAATTTGATTCAATTTAAGCATGAGACAAAAATGATGCTTACATTTTGTAATGTAAATTTTTTTCTGACATAATTAAAAGGTAAAAATGTCCATAAAAGCTAAATATCAATTTTAACTTGCTGGAAAAGTTGATTTCTGTCATGCCTGCAAACTAACCACTGCACAGAATATGAAGAACATTAAATGCTTTGGGAGTCAGCTTTCCATGGCAGTCCTAAACCTGTGAAAGTACCAACACAATATCATCCAATTATCATATCAACAAAATCCCTTAAAATATCTAGATATCACACCACTACTACCAACACCACAGAGACAGCGGATTGCATTAAATGATTTGGACTAAACTTGTCAGATGTACTGATACTTCAGGAACATGCCAAACTGTATTCCCACTGAGAATCTGGAAAGATAACTGGCCCAGATATGAGCTCACAATCTGTGACCGTGAGGAGAGCTGGCATTTATCTGTGCTACAGCCTGCACACACAGACAGAAAATCATGCTCCGCTTCACTTCAACCAACCTTTCAGTTTCATTCTTTAAAAAAAAGAAAAAATGTAAATAAAAATTCACTAACATTAAAGGGATTGCCCATTCAAAAAAAAAAAAAAAAGGTCACGATTGTTGACAGTAAAAGCCTTGTGGGCAGCACACAGACATCCAGCACCATTGTGCTACGGGAGTTCGAATCCGGACTCAAGGACCTCTGCTGATACTGCACCTCCATCAGCTCTGATCTGGCCTATCATAAAGGCAAAAATGTCCAAAAAAGGTAATCATCTATATTTTTAAGGAAGCTGGTAACCAACTGGTTTTGCTTCCTATAGGCTTCCATTCTATGGACAAAAAAAGAAAAAGAAACTATAATGCAAGTCAATGGGAACTAGAACTATTTGGTTCCCAACATAATACTACAATTAAAAACATTACTAATACACAATTAAAATGTATAAATATATTATTATTAATATAATATTATTATAAACATCATCAGAACACCATGAACAGGCATAACAAGTATAACTGTTCGATTTTGAAGACAATGTGCATATAGATTTCACCAATAACAAGAATCTGTTTCGAAGAGGCTGACAAAGACAGGAATGAGGCTTCTGTAAACATGCTATGATTCCCTGGAACAAGCTTTACAAACATTGTTTGCAGTCTTTTTTTCTCTTCGCTGGAATGCCATGTTACCTCTGCTGCCAGTTCAGATGAGCGTTTTGTGTTTCTGGGCATTCAAAATGTTTCCACATGGGTTCAGGGTGGGGGAGGGACTGACACGTAATACACACAGCTGCCACAAGAGGCAGCACATGAACATAAGTGAATATGATGCATGTTTCATGCCAGGAAGAATGTGATTTTTTTTTTTGTCTGGGTGAAAAGAGCTTTTCAAACGTCTGTATGTGTGTGAGAATTATCTTGCGTGCATACAAGTAATACATTTGATCCGAGCAAGCGATTGTGGTGCAGAGACCCCAGATCTGAGCACAGATCAGATGCTTCCCAACCCGTTGTCCTCTGGAGGAAACAGGAAACAAGCTGGAAGCGGCCACAAAATTAAAACAAGAGACTGTGTGTAAAGATCTAAGGCAGGTAATGTCATCACAGCTGAGTGAGTAAGGGAAATTTGCATAAGCTAATTTGATCTACAATACATTTTCGACGACATACGAGCCTTCAAATGTGAGTCACATGCCTGCTATAACACGTCATGCCCATGTAGACTAAAAACTATGCAACGCAATTAAGTAGTATTACATGTAACTTTACTCAAATGCCTTTCAATTTGTCCCATGCAATCTTCCGGTCCACTTTCGCCAAAATAAATAAATGCATTTGTTTTAAAGGAATTTAAACATTAAAAATAAGCCCACAATCCAAATCAATAAACCTACAGGTCTACTGAATTTGCCACCATCTCATACTCTGCCAGTGATAAAAACACAGCCAATTAGCATTATAAAAACCCAGCCTATTTTCCAGGACCCAGATTTAGCTTTGATTAACAATTACACACTCCATTTGACACAAAACAGAATCATTTTAACAGGACAAATCACAAGCCCTCTAAAGAAACAAGTCACACAAATACAGCCAAACATTTATAGGCCAAATAATCCAGAAACCTTCAGCTTGATGCCAAGTGGTTCAATCATAAGAAAAGGCCCACGTTCACTAGGGTTGGCAAAGTCAGCTGACATCGTGATTCCTTCTGCATGGAAAGAAAGATGCAGTGACGAAAGAAGAAAGCAGTCATGTTTACAACTGTGGTGATGAGCACTTATCTGGATCAACTAAACACTAGATTTTCAAAACTATGTGAAATATATAAAGTCTGCTGTACATGTGCTTTTGAAATACGTCCAAGAGTTTTACACACTGATCTGTTATTGTGATGACACTTCCTTGCCCCTAAAAAACATGAGCTACGGTTGTCTGTCATATGGCCTCTTGGACAGGCCTTAGCCACTTAAAGCAGACAAGGTTCTGCCGTCAGTCTGAAGGTCTGGCTACACAAGACTAGAAAGTGTTAGAAAATTATTTCTCATACAAAACAGAACTCAAGACATTTTTGGTTGTAAATCCAGATCAACGACCTTAAAACAATTCATATTCACAAGACTGAACAGGATAGTCCCTGAATTTCAGATTTCATGATGCTAGTATATAATCTTATGAGTATATTGTGTAATAACCAACACATAATATTAGGGATGCCCCGATGTATAGCCCACCGATATTTATCGGCCGATTTTGGTTATTTAAAAGCCATCAGCATATTGGAAATAGCATGATTTTTTTTTTCAGGTAATATGCAGCTTTTTGTTTAAATCAGTGTAGAACACGGATTCACAAAAGGTCACATCACACACCTTCAGCACTTCTGTGAACGGAGAAAACAGAATAAAACTATATATGCTACACCAAAAGGAATATATATGCCTACTACACAAAATATTTTTCACTTAGGAAATCATTAACAGATTAACAAAAAAAAAAAAAAATTGTGCTGAGTTTCATATAATTGTAATGAAATACTGATTCTACTCTGTGTACCATTCTTTTTTTTCTCTCTTTCTCTCTCGTTTTTAAGATCTGCTTTATGCAATTGACCAATACAGTTATCGGCCGACAGTTGTTTGTTAAAATCAGTATCGGCCAAAAATAAAAAAATCCTAACTGTGTATTCCTACATATTACGTTTCACTTTCACTATGCAAAGACATCTATAAATAAGTCATTTGTAGATAAAATCCCCCTGCTGTGGTACTATCAAAATACTTTTTCCTGACACAAATGTTTAGAATGGGGGCATGATTATATGTTTGAAGAGTAATATTGCAAAAGGAATTAAAAATGCTTGCTTGCTACATGCTTCTCCAAAGCAAACATGGGCCGTATCAAAGAAAAAGTACATAAACCATACTGATTCTTGGTATTAAAAAAAAATAAAAAAATAAAAGGATGATGACTAACCTCCTCTTTAACTCAACTTGAACATCACATGATAATGTGGTGTAGCACTTAAAATCATAACAACTTGCAAGTAGAGCGCAACCACTCAAAAATCTCCCCAAGTTAAGCGAGATGTTCTGAAGTGCTGATGATCGACAGAAAAATAAAGCTGCTTAACCTTTCTCTGATGTTTCCTACAGACTG
The DNA here is from genome assembly GCF_023724105.1 of Carassius gibelio. Taxonomy (NCBI): domain Eukaryota; kingdom Metazoa; phylum Chordata; class Actinopteri; order Cypriniformes; family Cyprinidae; genus Carassius; species Carassius gibelio. Next base: position 25,646,044 of record NC_068398.1, on the reverse strand, counting down.
TGACCTCTGCACAGAACAAACCACGATAAAGTCTAACATTAGCACTAGCGAAGACAAAATCACAGCCCAACTCAAGTGGGAATGGGTGGAAGGACGGGAGCGTCCCATCTCAAGGTCAGAAAACTACAGAATCTCTCTCTGTAACACACACAGTGGCTGGGGATTGTCAACTGAAGCAGTACCAGGACTGATCAACGCTGCAAATCTCAAAAGCAGAACTCTCTCTCATTAAACAGTCATAATAATCATTATTTCTCATCAAAAATAACAACTGTATACACACATTACATTATATATATTAATATATTTCTATTACTATATTAACAGTGCCATGATTTATAATAATAAATCATGTTTTGTTTTATTACACTACTTCATTACATAATAAATGTAATTAAAAAAAGGATACTTTTATCACTACTGCAACGTTGGTGTCACACCAAGTGCATTTTCAGGCTGGACTCTCATCCACATCATTCATTGCTTTTATGATGAATTCCTTCGCCTCCGACACTTACATACACACCCTGCTTATTCAGGAAATGACAGAACAAGGTGGAGAGCAAAATGAAAACACAGGAAATCTAGCCTGCGGTGATTACGCGGGTAACATGCAGACAGCCGAGACGAGAAGACTGAATACACACACCTGCATGCATGCAAATAGCAACGACCTTGAGCACAATCATTCATAATAGAGTTAAGGTGGCTCAGGAAGATGCCGATGGCATGGGGGAGCGGGGTAAACTGTTGGGCAAAAAGTCAAAAAGCATTACCCTGCATTTGTAATCACGGTGAGAAAGTGTGCATGTGTGTGAAGGGCAGAAGAGTGCTGACTTCAAGGCCAGGGACAGAGCCACTCTACTGTAGACATGATATGAGTGTCGTCTGGAGAACAAAGAGTTTGATGTGATGAGAGAGAAAGAGTCCCGCCCCCTTCAATGTCACATGACTGGTAGGAGGCAGACATGGAGCAAAATAAAGGAGGAAAGAACAGAGAATGGAAAAGAAAGAAAAGGCATGCCAAGTTTACTGCATGAATATAGTGTTTAAGCATGCTTAAAATAGCTTTTATTGTATCGTTTAGGAGCCGTACGGGGCTGAAAAACTCATTCAACAGCATTCCGTCCAACGACGAAAAAAATATACAAAGTAGCATTTACTACATCATTCTTAATCATGTCTATTTCTGTATTTCACCAAACTTCATTATATCTGACTATTCTTTCTGCTACCAATAACAGCAGTCTGTAGTAATCTCAACACCTTGTTAATATTCTTCACCATATTTCATATTAAATTAAACAGATATCATCTAAATAATCCATGGCCCATAAACTCTGAACAGTTGAGTATGTGCGGCATGTGTGGATGGTGGGCCTTGTCTCTCACACAGGAAGCCCATGCCCCCATTTTTCCAGCTCCCAGTGCATTACTACAAGTCAGCAGATTTCCACAGTACTGACCATACGCTCCAAACACACTCCCATATATCCCCCACTGCTCTCAGTGTGTGCTGGAGGCCGTGGTTTGCTAGATAACGCTGTGAACTCGTAAATAACGTGCCCATAGTCGTGTGTGGGGGGTGTTAGTACTGATAGAAGAGGGTCTGGAGGGTGTGATAATAAGCATGTGTCTTTGTTGACCACAACACAAAACCGACCGTCGCTCCCGCTACAAAAGGGCTAAAGTGGCGCCTGAGGCTAACAAAAGAAATTATGGTTGAATTGCTGTGCTAATGTTTAACTTCAGCAGCTAGCCTAAATCAAAACAGTCTCTGACTAGTATTTCAACATTCTTGATGAACAAACATTCAATCACCATTATTTTGATTTTTGAGCCGAGCACTATGAACTTCATAATCACATCCCATTGCTAAAAGGCACTGCTCACAGATGTTAATCTCAGGTGTTTCTCCAAGAATATAGTCTCCACAGGTTCAACCACAGGTCAGAGTAGGACATGATCAGCTGATCACAGCTGCACAAGGACAGATATGAGGATTGCAACATATATTCCCAAACATGTAAATATTTCCAGCGTAATTTAGAGAAAAACAGTGATCCATCTGGAGAGTTTCTGTAACTGATGGAGCTTGCATGTAAACTCTTGCATAAACAGGGTGACGCTGAACTTTTTTAGCCAATTGAACATACACGTGGTCTATAACCAGTTCAAGATTTATTTGTAGATAGTGAGATGGTCAGTGCAGTGCTGAAATTGGTTTACTACGGTATTCTGCATATCAGTTTAAAATGCTTTCTACACATTATTTAACTACAGGAGGAAGCCAATTTATTTAGGCGTGCAAAAAAATAAATAATAAAAATAGAATATTCTACCAAAAATTCCATAGATTAATCGAGTAATCGGATAAAATGTGTTTTTGCTTAATTAAAGTGCAATATAAATGATGCAAGAAAAAATACGACTCCTGGGTCTCTTAAAATAAACAACTAAGTTTCCTTTTTTAGAAAAATAAATATATATATTTTTAAATGTATAGAATTCAATACATACATCAAAAATAAGCATTTAATTATTACCCATTGTTTCTCTGTCATGTACTGTGAACAATGACAATAAAGTTGACAGATGGATTAAGTGCATTTAAGTGCCATTCAGTTGGGGTTTTAAATAAAGCATTTTCTGAGATGCACATTAAACATTAAACACAAAACATTAATTTAATTTATTTTTTAATTATTGGAAATTTAACAAACTTAACTTTTTGGTAAACAAAAGGGGATTTACTATAAAAAACAAAACAAAAAAAAACATGGAAGAAATGTTGTGATTTAACCCCTTACTAGTAACCCCCCTTTTTTGGCATGGAGACCGAAATGACATACCCAAAATAAAAAGGTTTCTGCTCATGATTCTTTCTGACTAGATACATAATCAACCTTTGTTCACAAAGCTGACACTTTAAAGTTTACTGTTCAGGAATCAGAATCACTCAGACTGTTATGATAATAGAGATATATAAGCTCAAACATAAAAACAAAAATAAAAATATTAAAAACATATGTTTTAAATGTATTTTAAAAAATGTTGATGTAGGAAATGAGTTTGAAAACACAGTGTAGCTAAGGCCACAAGTCTTCCAAGACTTCATAATCGAATCTGTAAAACTGTGAATTTTATGAAATATTTTCTAAGGCCATGTCATGTGTGTTTTTAGAGAAGGCAAATCAGATTGATTTATGGCCCTTGTCATCTCTGTAAGATCTCACATGTAAACATTCCTGTGCTCTTTGTGTATGTTTCACTGTTGAAAACTGCCCGAATCATGATTGTATTGTTCTCACCAAACGGTTCTTTCACACCTCCGCCAAGTATGACACATTATCAGCATTATTCTTTTATCATTATTCTTTTGTTTTTATTCCACCTTTATTAGCTTTGATTGTGGTTTTTCAGGCTTTACAAAGCAACAAAGCAGCGATCTCACTTCAGTCTCTCTTTGCATTTAGCCCTTATTTATCAAAAGTCTTACTATAAAAATAAAACAAAACATTTTCTTACGACCTTACGTGAATTATTGAGACAAAAATGCATTATGAAGAAGAAAAGCACCTGCTATTAGTAGCATTGGTGCTAACGTTAGCATCAAGCTACATCTGACAATTTATGAAATTATTAGTACACTTTTACTCAAAACTCACTTTAAACCCCGATCGAGTGTTTATAATAACTTCCTTTAGCGATCAGGGGTGGCATTTGGTCGTTTACTGTTGTAAAAATATGTTATTTGTAGCCTTTTTCATCGCTGCACAAGTTAGCATTTCCGATGTACATTTTCGATTTTTTTTTATAAAAACGCCCCAGATCTCAAGAAATTCTCATACCAAGCTTTACTATCGTAATCGCGGGTTTATTATTCGGATATTTTGTGTGTACAGAGGTGTTTCAGTGTTGTTTTGGCCAGATAACTACCAGGAAGTGTGCAGGAAGCATGTGACACGATGGGGCGGTGTCCAGATATGAAACTCTAAGATTGACGTTTGAAAGACCCAATCAGAGTCTGAGTCACACACCGCACGAGCTGTGACTACTGCACGCACACACCGATCGCTGGGAGAGGCTGTTTATCATCTGATCGCGTAAATCCGTGGAAAATGAATAGAAATGACGATTCTGTCTGAAGAAATATGAAGTAAACATCAGTAAATATATCCATATATCTCCGCAGATATGCATCTTTGGTCTATAAATCCTTATTGACGCTGTTCAGTGAGTCTATGTGAACACAAATAAACCGCTGCTTATGTGACTGAATATGATTGAGTTGTGAATTTCTATTCAAAATGTGGCATAATACGGATTTATTATTTTGCACTCCTGACATAAATCACTAAATATCTGTCACTGCAACAATGTTTTATCAAAATATTGGTCAAATATCGAAGCTTGAGTCTTTAAACTTTCCATTGATGCACAGTTTTTCCAGATGAAGACAGTGATGTTTAATGTGCTGTGAAAGTGAAACAATAATAAACTGGGGCCGTCAGCGATGTTTGCACGTAAAGGGGTTAAACCTTAAAAAAAAATAATGTTTGATTTTTCTTTTTAGTAGTAGCCTATATACATTCTGCTGAACAATAGTAATACATCTCTGGCAAAGACTTGTCTTTAAACTAAACCGGACTTTTATTTTGAAGGGTTTACATACATTTTCAGTTCTGTGTATGTGATGTGACGCTAGTCTTACTTGAATCAAACGGTCAAATGCTCATGAAGTGACTGTCAGAGCAGTTCTGGAGATGTTGTACATGTGTTCACGTCTTATTTAGTGAGACAGCAGACGCTGAAATTACCACAAGCGTCACGCGTGCTTCAGTGTGTGTGATAAAAGTCGCCGCGCTTCTGCTCCATTCATTAACAGAGACATGCAGAACATGCATGATTCATATTTAAATAGACTGTACCTGCTTAATATTTACAGATATTAGTCCATATCGTGATTTGATGTAAGTGCAATGACAATTGACAATGGCAATTTGATTAAATCATTAAAAATTTTGTTAAACTGTGAATTCTGTTTTTATGACTGGATTCCACGATTCCCTCCGTGTTTTCTGCATTGCGGAAAAATCTGAATTATACCTAGGGCTGGGTACCGAACTTCGATACCTTTATGGTATCGAATGAAAAACTTAGATACTATGAGTATCGAAAAATTATTTATCTTTCGGTGCCAAATTTCGGTTCCAAAAACCAAGCGGCCGGGTTTTTTTTTTTTTTTTTTGCCAAGCGGCTGTGTCTGTGTGAGCTTGTAGCATACGTGCATGTAAGGACCTAAATTCGCCGTGAATGGCTGTCGACCACCACGTGACTTGACGGGGAGGATTTCTGAAGATACTCGCAGTCACACAACACAACTGTAGTTGTTTTTTCTCAAAACGTTTCCGTTTTACAATGTCAAAAGGTCTAAAGTGTGGCTACACTTTATAAAAGTGGATGCCGAGTCAGCAAAGTGCAACATATGCGATAAGTATTGCAACCAAAGCCGGCTTGCCCTCCCTCCCTGTTTAGTTTGGTCTACTCCATTGCGTATCTTGAAACACGCCCCATATCACGTTGTCTAAAAACGGAGAGAGAGACAGATTTATCCGGTACAGCGAATTTCTCTAAACAGCAGGCCACTGTATACGTTCACTTAAAACATAACCGACTGTTTACGAGAATATTTGCAGAGACAATTATTTTGATATAATTGTGTGTATGTGTTCATTCAGAAGCTACGAAACGCGAAAGATGAATTCATTATCTGTACGCGCACTGTCTGAAATGCTGCTCGTATCGCGTGCTTTGAATGAGTGAGCGCAAGCTCCGAACGCGCACGAATTGTTTAAAACGCTTGAATCAGCAATATTTAGAAACGAGTGCAAACGATCAGCTACGATCCGTTTCACCCCTTCAAGCGAGTGAACAACGCGAATCAAGTTAGGAATTTTACATCACTATTCACGATAGCCCATCGGACTGGAAAACACAATATCCTCGGGACGTGGGGCTAGCGATTTTGCGAGCCCTGCACCTCAGATCTATCCAGTTTGTGAAATACTGGTTTCCACACTGGTTTCATTAAACAAAATAAATAATTATTTTAAAAGATTGACTCAAAATAATCATCGGTTCACTAATCGGATCATGAACTTGCCAAAGATTATCTATTATTGAACATCTCGAATGAATAAAGACTTCAAGTTCATCTGTAAAGCACATAAAGCTATCGTTTGAGTTTATAAACTTCAATTTCATGCATGATTTGTATGGACCTGATAACTGAATGCAAAGTGTGAGTTCTAGAATAATGTTTGTGTCTTGATGAGCATGTATCGCTCACTGAGTCGCTAAATGAACAGCTGTTGTTCTTTTTTTTTCTTTTTTTACGTAGGATCAGTTGCCATATTGGTTAAAATCCCCAAACTGTTTACTTAAATATTAAATTAATAAATGACATAAAAACAGGAGCGTTTGCGTTATGATGTGGTGGGCTGCTGTGGGCCAGAAAGTCCAGGGCCACTTTTTGGTCCCAGTCCGCCCCTGAATGGCGCACCCCTATCCAAAAAGCACAACCAGTTGTATTAATAATGTTATCCTGAGTGTGAAGTGTTACCAGAAATTGTTTTAATTAAGGTGAAAAATAAAAGTTTTGTGTTTCATGTATTTGTGTTGATGTTGAAATGGATTTTAAAACATATGGTATCGAAAAAAGTATCGTTAGGAACCGGTATCGAAACTGAGGTATCGAAATTGGCACCGGATCGAAAGATTTTGAACAATACCCAGCCCTAATTATACCTGATGTGGAGTGCCCAATGTTAACATGAAATTTATGTCATTACCTGTATTGTTATAATGTGGTGCATTTATGGAGGCCCTTCATAATACCTATAGTTAACAAAGGCCCTATATCATACAGTGTTTAATTAACAGCTGTTTTACTAAATTCTGATGAAGAGAAATTTATTCCAGCCCCGTAATGTGATAATGTATTGTAGCCTCCGTATCCTTACACGTACCATAACTTTGCTGGCAATACAATGCCCTAATGTTCACTTGCTGTCCTGTATGCCCTGCTACAGCAACTTGACAACCATCATCTCAACATACTGGGTAAAAGAACATCAGGCTCTCAAGCTCAAGGTACTAAATGCAGTTTAATCTGTACACTGGTAATGTCTGAGTGCATCAAGGAAAACATATGTGGTAGGTCTTGTTGACTATGACTCATATAATAGGCTAAAATAAGACTGGGGACTGCAATTTGTTCAAAAACTAGCATGCACATAAGAAATACAGAAGAGCCAGATGGGTTAAAAGGTAGCCAAGATGCAATTCTTAAGTAACTGAAAGATGCACCTTTACCATGCCGTTCTTAGCATGATAAGAGGTAAAAACCCTTAAGCACTGCTGCTACTAGGGATGCACGATCATGATTTTTTATGGCCAATTCCGATTTTTTTACAAGCAAATTGGCTGATTCCAATACTGATTTCTGTTTTTTTTTTAATTATCTTTCAACAAACAAGAAAGATGGAAAATATGCATAAAGAAGATGTTTATTTGGTATTGAATAGGCCAAACTGGCTTTTGGCTATTGAAAACAATAACCGTAACCATCTGAAATTAACAGCAGTAACTGCACAGCAAGAAGACTACAATCATTACAAACATAGATGATACAGACATCAGCATTTAGCTTTTGTTTTTGAATTGTGCTGAAACTACAGAGAACTAGCCTTAAATTAAAAGATTAACTGTAACCATGTGAATTAAAAGGCAATAACTGCATAGTTCTACAATCCAAACAACAAAATCAACACACATTCAATAAGATGTTTCTTAATTAGCATTCAGTATTTGTTTTAGTTTTTAAATTTGCTTTTAAATAAAAAAAGGTCTTTATCAGTTAGACTAAATAAAAGTATGCTACATACATTATTCCAAAATGTTAAAATCAAATAATGTTGGTGCAAATAAAACAAAGATGCAAAAAGTATTTAATTCACCCACCCCCAAAAAAATTAGGGTAATGATTCACATCTATATTTTTTTACTTGAGCTAATGAAAAATAAATAATTTATTGTCTCAAGTAAAAAAATATAGATGTGAATCATTACCCTAAAAAAAGATTATTGGATGAATGAAACACTTTTTTGAGTGTGCTACATGGTGATTTTTAAATCAAATTAAGTCTATGTAATTTCAAGGTAAAATAAAAATAATCATCCTAATGCAGAACTGACGTTTACTTCTGGCTTTTCAAACGTGTATGCAAGTTCTACTAAAAAAAAAAAAAAAAAAAAACAGTTTTGTCATAGTTTAGTCCGTTTCGTTTCTCATCCAACACGTGAGAAGTTGATCTGAACATCTCTTCATGGTCTACTCGTGTTCAGGGCGTGGACCGGTCCGGTACAGTATATGCTAGCACAGCTTTAGTGCGCGCAGGAAAGGGACTCTTATTTGTGTGCCAGCACACCAACGGCTGATCGCTTCCTGCTATCTGTGCCTCAGACATGAAGCTCTGCATTTCCAGTACTGATCGGCTGCCCGTGTCCTGCGCACAGATTTCGAAATACTTCCACACAAATGACATAGCGAACGATTACAATGTATTCTGTGCACGCGAGCGAACTTCTGGAAAAATCGGGCGATTGCCGATCGCGTATTTTAATCAAAAACCGGCCGGTTCCGATGTATGGCCGGTCAACCGGTGCATCCCTAGCTGCTACAGCCATCAAAGCAGCACTTTTGTACAAATTCAGATACAAAAAAATGCACAGAGAAAAAAGGGCTAAACAAACCTTAAGATGTGATAAACTTTTTTTTTTTTTTTTTTAACCCAGATTAGTTATGGTGTAGGGCTGGGACAACGCGTCGAGGTCATCAATGACATCGACGCAAAAAATACGTCAACGCAAAATATGCGCATCGATTCATCGACCTGTTTTATTTCTCTAACGTTTACCTTATGTGCACTGAATATTTGCGATGGCCGGATCAACATTCTGTCCAACGTTATATAACCATTCCAGGGGTTTTTCTGCATTGATCTTTATTTTTTGGCGGCTGTCAAAGCCTTATTTGATCGGTGAGTGATTTAGAATAGAATGACTGTTGCGCCACGTGACAGGGCACGTACGAGAGAGAGCCCTGGCTGCGTGCAGTTTACAAAACAACACGAGTGCTTCTTGCTCTCTCTCCCTTGTGCATATTAATCAAAATCATTAAACACGATAGAAAAAGGGCGAAACACCAAAGTTTCACGCACTCTCGCGCACTCGCAGTCTTCAAACAACACGAGCGCTTCTTGCTCTCTTTCTCTCCCTCCTTCGGGCATATTAACCAAAATCATTAGACACGATAGAAAAAGGGCGGAACGCCAAAGTTTCACGTGGAGCATTCTGAGATTTTTTTTTTTGCTCCATGACAAGCTGCTGGCTCCTACTGTTAATTTATTATAATTTTTTTGGGGAAAAGCACTCGCTGTATTAGCTTAAAGCCCTCAAGTTTACATTGGTTACTGTATTCTTTCAATTGCTCTAAACAAGTATTTTGGGTGATCTTTTTTATTGAATGCTAGACATCAAGTTGTTATTTTCATCTGAAAGAATAAGTTTTTTCAGTAAGCTACACCCTATGGGTTCAGTAAGCTTGTTTCAGTAAGCTATGTGTTTTCAAGGCTTCAAGGTTTTATTGAATGCTATCTCTATACAAGTGCAAAGTAATGCATTCTTAGTTGTCTTTTATTTTGTAATTTTAAGAGCAATAAACATATATTGCAATGTTAAGGAATTCATGTTTTTTTCATTCAGATATGTAAATCAGCATGTATAAATTTGTTAATAGTCAATTAATGGGGAGATAATCGAAATCGAATCAGTCTGAAAAAATTAATCATTAGATTAATCGATGCAGCGGAAAAAAATTATCGCTAGATTAATCGTTTAAAAATAATTGCTTATCCCAGCCCTATTCTGGTGTAATGGTTATGAACTCTTAAATGCAGAGCGAAGATTGTTATACATGTAGAGCCTTAAGATTTTCATGATGCAGAAAATGTGGACGGAATTGTGGATTCCAGGCCTGAAAATGGAATTTACTATATAACATGGAATGTTTTTTATTTATTAATTTTATTTCATTTATCAATTTGCTAATTTTGGATAAATAAATAAAAAGTAGGTCAGTACACTTAAAGTGATATGGACTACGGTCCATGAATATTAAGAAGCAAAGCGCTATTTAAATAGGAATTCAACATTTTCTGTGTGCCTCTGAATGAGGTAGACACACTGTTTAATTTACTACACACATACTTAACCGTGCGTTATGCCCACTGTGATTTAAGTTAATGTCACCTCAATATGAGTACATGAACAATCTCTAAAACTGCTCTGAGAGTCACTTCATTAGCATTTTTACATTTCTTTTGAGAAAAACTAAAGTCATCTTAAACTTAAAAAAAAGTGCCTGTAAAATTCTGAGAATGGTTTCTGAATGCATTATAAATTAGGGCTGAAACGATTCCTCGAGTAACTCGATTACAAAGAATGATCAAGGCAAATTCCTCTGCCTCGAAGCCTCTTTTAATTTATTTTAAATCTCACATCAGGTTCTTTGGCAATGATTTTTTTTAATGTAACAACGGGTTTACGTCACCCACAAAGCGGAAGGAGACACAAGCTCTGCGTCCGAAGTCGCATACTGCAAGGAGTCAGCAGTGTTTTGATTTGAGTGCGCGGGCAAACGTAAAGAGAACGTCGTGGCATGTGTCCATTGCAAGATAGAGCTGGCGTACCACAACTAGGGCCCTATGATTTCCGCGATGCAGAAAACGTGGAGGGAATCGCGGAATCCAGTCATAAAAACGGAATTTACAGTTTAATGCGGAATGGCAAGGAACTTGCCAAATTTTGAATGAATTCATAAAAAATAGCTCATTGCCCTTACATCAAATCACGATATGGACTAATATCTGTAAATACTAAGCCGGAATAGTCTGTTTAAATATGAATCCTGCATGTTCTGCGTCTCTTTGTTAATGAATGGAGCAGAAGCGCGTCTTCATTCATTAAACACACTGAAGCACGCATGAAGCTTGCAGTGAATTCAGCGTCTGCTGTCTCACTAAATAAGGACGTGAACACATGTACAACATCTCCAGAACTGCTCTGACAGTCACTTCATGAGCATTTGACCGTTTGAGTTGAGTAAAACTAGCGTCACATCACACTGTAAAGGCACGCCAACCCGTCAAAATAAAAGTCCGGTTAAAGACTGTTGTTCAGCAGAATGTACATAGCCTACAAAAAAAAAAAAAAAAAACCTTACTTTTTTTTTTAAGTTTTAATCACACAACATTTCTTCCATGTTTTATTTTTTATAGTAAATCCCCTGTTTACCAAAAAGTTAAGTAAATTTTAAATAATTAAAAGATAAATTAATGTTTTGTGTTTAATGTGCATCTCAGAAAATGCTTATTTAAAACCCCAACTGAATGGCACTTAAATGTACTTAATTCATCTGTCAACTTTATTGTCATTGTTCACAGTACAAGACAGAGAAACAATGGGTAATAATTAAATGCTTATTTTTGATGTATGCATTGCATTCTATGCATTTAAAAAATAAATAAAATCTAAAATCTAAAAAAGGAAACTTAGTTGTTCATTTTAAGAGACCCAGGAGTCTTATTTTCTCTTGCATAATTAATATTGCACTTTAATTAAGCAAAAACCAATTTTATCCGATTACTCGATTAATCGATGGAATTTTTGGTAGAATACTTGATTACTAAAATATTCGATAGCTACAGCCCTATTATAAATGTTACAAATGTATTGCTGAAACACATTACAAAGAATGTGTAGTACTGAAAAATTTAAGTTAGACCGTTAAACAGTGATTCATCAATTCTGAGTTCAGGATTTTTTGGGCGGGGCTAAAAAAAACACACTAGAGACCCCAAACCATGGTCCCTCCAATAACATTATAACTAGAGCACATTCGCATAAGTTCACCCACTCAATCGTGAGTTTTCAGTACCGTTAGTAATACACTAGGACAGTGGTTCTCAATTCCAGTCCTTACGTCACCCAGCTCTGCATATTTTGCATGTCTCTGCTAACACACCAGATTCAGATAATCAGCTCATTAGATGTGAGCTCTTGATTTCAAGGCAACCAGTTAAAATAAAAGTACATTTTTACATAAAGGCATTGCGCTTTAAATATTACTATCATTTAGTAGAATGTATGTGATACTGCTACTACTGTTTTGCTTTGGTTCCAAAATTGGTACTGAGAACCGTGGATTTTCACTAATACTGGTACCGAATACTAAAATGTTTGGTACCGTGACAACACTAGTATCTACAAGTTTCTATGAGTGTGGTTGCACTCATTTGTTTGGTTTTCTGCACAAGTCTCTCTCAAAAACTCACTCAGGCTGCGCAAAAATCATCTGGAACGACACAAATACATTAGCAATCGCCATAAGTGTGGCGTCAAAACAGACCGGCTCCGATTCGGCAGACTGACCGGCTGGTCACTGGTTTGGGCCGATCATGCAGAAAACCGGCTAATTCCAGTCCCTGGCCGGTCGATTGGTCAGACGTATTTCTGGAGAAAATAAAAACTATTAGTTTTTCATAAAATTATTATTTAGATATGCTTTTAATCATAAAATTAAATGAAACATAAAAATGGAATCCAGACAATTAATGAAAACTGCTGTTAAATTGTGATAATTAGACATATTTTGATTCATACAATTTAATTAACCATTAAAAGACTAGAAAAATGTTAATGGAAAAACAATTCAGAAAAAAAAATCTACGCAATATCGCAATAGTAAATTTGATAATTTGTGATTATAAACAAGATGTTGCGCAGCTTGTTAATGATCTACAGCTCTGTATATTAAATGCCACTCCATTTGAAAGCATGCGATAGAGATTTACTACTAATCACAGAACCAGCTTTACTGACGAGATGCGCATAATAAGAGTATGCGCCTTATGCAGCCCTACTGGATGTTACAAAACGGTTACAGAGAGAAGATTTCATTTCACACCACAGATGTGTGCTGATCAAGGGAGCGTTTAAGCCAGACACACTGTGGTGATCAGATATGAACCAGCTTGATCAAACCACTAAAGGAGGAATCAGACACTATTTGGAAATGTGTGCATCTGTGATGCACCAAACACCTGCTGGTGTGACATCAAACACGCTCTGATCTGAAAAGCAATCACTCACAGCCTATGAGAAACAGACACCTCGAACAACCAACGAAGAGCTAGCACAACGCTAATGTTTCAGTCATTGATGCACAAGCAGTGTGACCAGACAAACGTGTTTGAACGCTCATCAACAATAGCAAATAGACAAAAACATGTTAAATATAACAGTTTACATTTATGCATTTGGGAGACATTAAACTTTTTTTTTTATCCAAAATGACTTGCATTGCATTCAAGAAAGACATTTTTTTCATTTCAAACAATCAGACAAATACTTGAATAAAAAAAAATAAAAAAAAAATGTTGCAATGCATATGCAATGATTCAATATCACAATGCATCAAAATATAGCAACTAGAAGAAATTATGAAATGACAATTTCAATCAAACTTTTACACAAAAGCTTAAACACCTTTAGAACAGGTTTCGATTTCTTCCCAGTATTTCACAAAAGGAAGCTGAACAGTTAATTGATTTAAAGACACTGAACTCTGCTGAACTTGTTTAGACAAACATTTCATTAGACTGAAAAACAAACTCCATTGCTCTAAAGTTACTTGAGCAGCCAGCAAAACACAACCACATGTGGCTTCAGCTTCCAACAGCTCGGGGATTGCTGGCTGATGCGAGCCTGTACTGCATCCAGGCAGCCCTTTTGTATTTGCGGTGGGATAAAAAAACTATTGCGTGTGGAGTGTGAGGAGTGTCTATACGTGTTTGGCAGTTATGAGATCCATGTGCATGGCAAACCTGAAATTTCATTCCAACCTTTCAGGACTGTAGAAATCGTTACACATAGTGGCACTCCCAAACACCACAAGAGCACATTCCAGTAGATAAATCTGATGTTCATCCAGACACAGCAAGAGGATCTCCTCTTGAAAACGGTTCCTGGTGGAGTCAGGTCCAATCTGCTCATAAGCTCTGGACTGAAACAGAGCCAAAGTAGCGGTCAAAACCCAATGCTGGAAGAGAGCAGAGACTCTGTGCTTCCACCCCAACACAGTTCAGCAGCTCAGGAATTTGTATTGTGGTCCCCAGACAATGTTCAAAAACAATAAGATTATCTGCAGCGCATTAGTGCTGCTTCCCGATCAAACACACACACACACACACACAGAGAACTCTACATGAGACTAAAGTCTTTCCACAGGTTTAGGATTAAGTGCTTTAAACAGGTTTAGGATTACAAGTCAACTTCAAGTCTAACACAAGCACGACCTGCTGACATAAGATATTACAAACTAAAGAGAGACCAAGCGGAGACAGAAAACTTGACTTTAAAACAATGAAAAACTCAAAGCAGAATCATTCTGTCGGTTTTCTTCACAAGACATTCTTCAAAATATCTTTTCATGTTCAGCAGAAGAAAAAAAATATTACAGGTTTGGAATAAGTCGAAAAGTAACCATGTCCCTTTGAGATATCATAGAGACAAGCAACTCAAATTAAATACAATTTCTAAATCAAAGATGTCATCTTAAGCTGGGCTCACACTACAGGAGTTTTAAAATCCTAAACGATTACGAAATCTGGTTTCTTTGTAGATTATCTTTCCTTGAATCTTAAACATGCACACACCACAAGATATTAAGATTATGATTCCAGAGGGAGCACCTAATGTGATCTCACGCAGCTGATCGTCATTGATGTGTCAGTTATGCTTACGTATGTTAGCAAGCGTGCTAGCAGCTTTCTGCACTTACCCGGTATGTTCAACACTGAGGCGATTTCACTCCAGCACTTCTCTTTCTCCTTATGGTTGTGATATGTTTTTATCATTATATAGACAGTCATGTTACAACAAAATGCCAAGAAGCAGTTTCCTCCTATTCCTCCACTATCCATCTCATAGAACAGCTGTTTAGCGGTCACGCATTGGCTATTGTGAAAGTACTGATAATATAGCAGTCATCAATCCCAGTTTAAATCCTGAATATCAAACATGTTTGTTAAGATCGGGGCGACCAAGATTTGACAGGTGAATGACATTACCAGATAATCCACACCGAACATCGGGACTGATCAAGGTGCACGACAAGATTTTTGCTCCGATTGTGGGGAGGGGTAAATCAGGCTAAAAGTCCTGTAGTGTGAGCCCAGCTTTAATGTTTTGATCTGGAATATGCATAACTTTTCCACTTTTTTTCATGCCACTATAATATTAAAAAAATTGGGCTCAGTAAGCTTTTCATAAAGACTTTAATTCAGCAATGATGTATTTAACAAATAAAATAAATAAATAAAAAACAAATAGCAAAACAGCTGTTTTCAACAGTGATAATAAGAAATGTTTCCTGATCAGCTAATTAGCGTATTAGAATGATGTTTTTGCCAGCAAAGAAATAAATCACATTATAAAAGATTAAAACAGAAAAACAACAAAGATTACTTTTTGGTTCAAATAAAAGTTACATTTTTCTTTTAATACATATTAATTGTTCTAATAAATAAAATAATTTTTTTAAATCCCTAATCCAGAGAGCTTGTTCTTTGGCCAGTACTGACTATCTGTCCAACAGCTGCCTGACATGTTAACACAAGACCCAGTTGTTAATGGCTCTGATGGTGAAGAAAAAAAGCACAAGGCCAAATTGTAAAAAGCTGGTTGCTGATGTACTGCCACATCTATAAACTTCTTGCTTGTTTGCAAAAGGCTCCATACATATATTGGCCCTAGAAACAGTAAATGAGTACCATTATTTGTGCTGTTGCTTCTAGAAGGTTTTGGCATTGTTAATTTGACCACCTGGGAATAAGTGTTCGAGACAAGGACTTTAGCAAGAATCTCTTTACTGCCAAAAAACAGGCAGCTAAACTTCATCCTACTGGTGCAGACTGGGGAAATTGACGAGGTGATTATATGACATCACGATAGTGATGAGTCATACTAATGAACCACCAAGTGTGTGACATCATATTCATTAGCTGTGATCCACACCAGCCGAAAGACACAGACAAACCCTCGGGAAAAGTTATGTGACCTGAAACGCAGATATGATGCTTGCATATTTCATTACAGAACAAAAGCAGGCCAAAGAAAGAGGCAACACATTGAGCAGTTTTATTCAATCACTGTACCACACACATTCACAGAAGCACGCACACACACACACACACCCTTCACAGAGGAGTCTTTTCATTATGGGCCAGGCACTGCGGGCGCTGCCAGGTACAGATGATAGTGAGCCATACAGGCAGAAAGAGGAAAACACCCACGCTGTAGGTATAACTCTACCTTATCAGAAATAAATAAAAAGTGCTTAAAGACCTCATGAAAACCAAATATCATGACAAACCATGTTTATAAGCCAGTTATATATATATCGGTGCTCTTTTGAAAGTAGACATAGTAAATAACCCCTTAAAGGGATAGTTCACCCAAAAAATTAAATTCTGTCATTAATTACTCACCCTTATGTTGTTCAATTCTTAAGACCTTTGTTCATCTTTGGAATACAAACTTAGATATTTTTGATGATACCCAAAATCTTTCTGAGCTTTTCGCATTGACAGCAAGGGTACTACCACAATCCAGGTCCAGAAAGGTACCAAGGACATCAATAAAATAATTAATGTGACATAAGTAATCTCGTAGCTTCATAAAATGCATTTGAAACCCTTGTGTATTCAGTTTTGGAACAACATGAGGGTGATTTATTAAATGACAGAATTTTTTACATTTTCATATTGGTTTACTGTAAGGAACTGAATTATAGGGCCCTACTTCAACAGACAGGCACATGTTCAGCCTTAATGAGACTGAGACCTAGTGATTCAATAAAAAATAAAAATAAAAATCACCCTCATCAACTAGGGCTGCATGATACTGGAAAAAAACTCACATTGTGATAATTGGTTTTCTGCGATATATATCTTGCGATATAAAAAAAAAAAAATTATTATATATATATATATATATATATATATATATATATATATAAAATTGATTTTGTAGGTGAGTAAATCTGCATAGAAAAGCATAGATAAATAGAACAGAACAAAGATACAAGTGAAATAATCAGTGATTTTTTCCAGGAGTTCTTGACAGTACTCAGGTATAGGGATGGGCATTTTGGGAAATTTCTCATTTCGATCATTGATAGGTTTCAAAAACGATTAATCGATTAATCGGGGGTGGGGCTTAATGCGGGGGGCGGGGCATGGCCATAATGTATATAATGAAATAAAAATCTGACATGAAAATCTGTCTATGAAAACATGAACACATGATTAGGACAGGTTAGATTATGATTATGATGAAGCAATGTTATTAATAAAGGAGCACGAAATATCTGCCTGAGGTGAAGAGTATACCAATAAACGGAAGCTAATTCTATGACACATCCATAAATCAGATAACTGAGATACATATCAGACGTAACATTACAACTTGTATCAGCACAATAGGACGCTAAGTTATGCATTAGACAGAGAGAGAGAGAGAGAGCGCGCGAGCTCCCGCTGATGCGTTTTCATGACCGCGCACTGAAAGATGGGCAAGGACAGATTTTAAAATAGATTCCTATAAAGTTCTCATTATAAATGTATGGCAGATTTGTGCTATATTTTCATCTACGTTATTAAGTGTAATAGTTGTAATAAAGCTGTATTTTTAAGTTAAGTTTTATTTTCCATAAACCACCTGCGCGTTTTCGAAGACATATGAATTTAATTATGCCCAGATATATGACGGAAAAAAAGCTCGACTGCATTATTATAACATCAGTAATAAAATAATAACAATAATAATAGAAAAATAAAACATTTAAGAGCAATATCATTATCGTGCATTGCTTATATGAGCATGAAACGAATCGCTGATATGCAGCGATTTCAGCATAGTTGTTCATGTTAATTAATCAGATATAGACTAGCTCCTGCAACTTTTATCTGAAAAAATAAAATAAAAAATAGCCGATGCAGATGTGAAATTGACCGAAAGTGTAACTTGGATTGCGCTTTACAAACACGAAAGTACAATAAATTCACATTAGTGTCACTATCGTTATTTCTTATGTAGTATTCTAATATTTAATTTATATTTCGTATTAAATTTGCACTTTCTGATCAACCAAAATATTATTTAAATATTATTTAACAGCATGGAAATAACTGATTGTTGCTAAATAATTGAATAAGATTTAAAATATATTTAAAAATATTTTATGTACACATTTTAGATGATAGCGCATTGTATTTGTTGTAGATTTGTGTGACAGCTTGGCGCTGCACAGCTTACCCTGAACTGTACTTTCATCGTTCTTCTCAAAGGGAAACCAGCCATCACTTACGTGACTTTGAGGCCATGATTATCTGTCTTCTAATGTCTTTTGAGGTATCAAATTGGAAGTTAACCAATCAGAGATCAGGGGGCCGCCCAACTTGATGCCATAACCAATAAAAAAAAAATAATAATAATTTCGATCATCGTTTATGTGATCGATCATCGCTGTCGCGGTCGAGTACTCGATCACTGTTGCACATCCCTACTC
This sequence comes from Carassius gibelio, assembly GCF_023724105.1. Classification (NCBI taxonomy): domain Eukaryota; kingdom Metazoa; phylum Chordata; class Actinopteri; order Cypriniformes; family Cyprinidae; genus Carassius; species Carassius gibelio. The sequence continues at coordinate 25,627,290 of NC_068398.1, read as the reverse complement.
AGGTACAGAAATTAAATAATCAAATGTACAATAACACAATAAGATTAAGTCTTCACTGTATAAATTATATCTAACAAATCTGTTAAAGCTACAAAAGTGATTGTTCTGTTGTTTGATTAACATGCATGACACAGAAAACCTCATTAAACTGCTGTGAACCAAAATACTTGCACACATCCATTTCCTTGTCTACATTCACCTAAGTCATAAACAAATTAAAAAGGATACTTACAGAGACATGCATTTTGCCAAATTTCGCACAAACAGACGCGGAAGTGAACGGAATTCACTGTTCACGTGCATCTGCATGGCTTTCACTGTGTCAACACAGGACACGAACAGTGCGGCACGACAAAATACTGAACCCATTATAATCTGTGATGCTGTCTACAGATGCTGCACGACACGACAAGTCCCCGTAAACAGCCTTGTAGGGCTGGGCGTTATATCTAGCAATATGATCATGTGCATCTAGCCATTAAAACTGGTTCAGTGATTACCGCTAAATTGCCATCACCTGTTTTCAAATGGAGCAGCATTTAATAGACAGCAGTAGATCACTGACAAGCTATTCAATATCGCGTTCATTATTGCAGATGAACTGACTTTGAGAATGAACGCAATATTGCGTAGCTTGTCCGTGATCTACGGCTCTGTCTATTAAATGCCACTCCATTTGAAAGCAGCTAATCACGGAACCAGATTTACTGACTAAACGCGCATGATCATATCGTGTCTGTGTGCGAGGAAAACATCGCACATCCTGCGATGTGACTATCACAGATGTGCACATCACGATATCGATGCTGAAATTATATCGTGCAGCCCTATCATCAACCAAATAGAAAGTAACAAAAATTACATTATCAGAAAATCATGTTGTTGTCGTCACTTCATTATTTTCGCTCTTAGTATTAGGAATAGCTATTAACTGTTGTTTGTTTATTATCATAACTATACAATTTTATTATTTTATTATTAACAACAACTACTTTATTATATTTTTTTGTAAAAAGACAAGCCCTTCAAAATGTCGTTAAAGTTCATTTCAAAAGAAAATATCAATGCTGGTTTAAACATTTGTAAGGCGGTTTAAAATGGTTAAATTGAGCCAAAAGGCAGCACAGGCTCAATTCAAGCACATTTCCACCTCACAAACTACCAAACATCAATTTTTCAGTGCAGAAGTCTTTTGTACTAAGAGCAGGGTAGTACTACCACACTTCCTACAGCAGCATACTGCAGCTCTGAAAGGTCGCGGACATGAGCTCAGAAAGATCACCAGACAGACAGAGCATGATAGACATCTGACGGTGGGAAATTGAAGAAAAAAAGGAGAAAGAAAGAAAAAAAACACCTTTACATGGTTTCCACGGAGATACTCTGCCATCACCAGTAAGACACAAGAGACGGTGGGGGCTGCTGTATCCCGCAGTGCAAAGGGCAACAGGGTGGATGGAAAAAGCTGCTGGCAGTTTCAAAGCAGCGCTGATGTTTAAAAGGATGCCCTTAAATATTCATTTGAGAACTGATTTACCATTTCTACACTAATGGTTAAGATGCATACTCAAGCAGGGAAAACCAGTGCTTGAGCAGTGGGTAAGAGCAAATTAAATCATTTGCAATTAGCTTTGAGATGGAAGTAAGGACTGATGGAAGAGAGACCAGAATGCACATGCAATGGAGTGAAACAGATGACCCAAAAGCAGTAGAAACTAGGCAAAACTAGGCTTTTTTTTTTTTACTAACTCTCATGTCCTTCCCTTTGCGTAACATTTAAATATTTTTTAAACCACATTCTAGCCATTCTTTAATAAATAATTCAAAGTAATTGAGGGCCAGGCCGTCAAGTTACAAAATCACAAATAAATACATGCATAACAGTAGTCCATGTGACTCACAAACTGTTACAAACTGAATCAATTTTTTACAGATTGGACAAATCTGGTTCGAGTTTAAATCCCTGACTCAAAGATCTGGACACAGCAAACCACAATCACTGGAAAGAAAGCATTTAGTGCACAATGAGAAAGTTGAAAATATTACATCTGCTAATCACACAAAGCCATTGCAGCTTTACTTTAGCTTTATTTTTTGCATGAACGACTTTCACTTTATGGCACGTTCATGGCACATTAGCAACAGTTCCTAATCATTTCTTCTTTTGTGTTTTACTGAAGAAAGGAAATCATTCAGATTCCATATAGGTTTGGAAGAATGTTCAGTTTTGGGTCATCTAAGCCTACATTATAGATCAAACATCTTTTTACAGATTCAAGTCTGTGCATGAACAGCCTCTGCATTCATTTTACATTTTACTCATGTGTATAAAGGACAACATCAGCTGAACAGAGCTGCCTCATAGTGATAGCCCTGAGAGCAGAAGCAACAGTGCACAGCTGGGTCTGCCCTTTAAAAACCAGTCAATCTTTCTCTGCTGCAGGCTACCACAAACACAAACAGCCTCACAATCACTCAGGACCTGTTGAGATCCTCAACATTTCTTGGGTCACACCAGTCGGTGGCTACAGCAAACGACACACAATCCCCCTGTAGTTAGGCGTGTATAACACATGACTGTCTGTCTCATTGTCTGAGTTTGTTGTTGTCTTGTACTGAGTATGTGTACCGGAAACCACAGTGCCACAATTTAAGATCTCTCACTTCCTGTACTCACTAATGTGGGACACTGCACACAAAAATTAAAATGGCTGGTGGCATCTTTAACTGTACTATGCCCCTTTAGTGATTTTGTAAGATAGAACTTAAAGTAAAGGTTACATTTTTTTGTTCCCAAATGACTTTATTATGGCTGGGTTTTGACAAATTTCATGATTTGATTCTCATTCACAAGATTGTTATTTGATTACCAATAAGACTTGATTCAATTCAATATTGATTATTTTAGATATATATCAGGTACAGTACATCCCAAATTTCTCAATGAAAAAAATCTCAACTAATGGGAGTAAAATACGGCCTACATGAGAAACGACAGGGGGCGACAAGGAGTAATTGTCCTCTAAAATCACCGGTGAGTAGTAGTCATTTTCCGGTACAAGATTTCTTGTGTGGTTGATGAATGAATAATTTCTTTATGTAAAAAAAAAAAACATCCTTGGACAAACTATGGAAAAAACCCTATGCATAGTTTTCCATCAAAGGGTCAAAAAAACACCTGATCAACTTCACATTAAACTGCTTCTGCTTCATACAAATGCCAGCACAGACGTACATGTTTGGATAGAATCACCCTGAACTCATGCATCTTCGTAGGGCTGTGCGATTAATCAAAATCAAATCGAAATCGCCCACCATAAAAAAAATAAATAAAAAAAACGAAAGCAGGAGAGATACGGAGTGGGATTATGGCCTCTACAGGGTCAGGTGAATAGTTAGGCAAATTAAAACTAAAGAAAAACGTAAAAAAAGACAGACAATGAACAAAAAATATAATTTACAAGAGCTGCATCACAAGCATATCAAGAGCATCTCTTATTGCATGTTCGTTATTCCCAATTCAGAAGACCACACACACAGCCTCGGTCACTGAATGCTTCTCATACTTGCTCCTCTCTTCCCAATGCGGCGCGAATCCCACGTCACGCGAGCAGTTCACACTCGCCGCACTCACGCAGTCAGTTTCGTAACGCAAGGTTATAATCTCACACGGCCCTGCACTGCAAATCTCTATGAGCGCATCTGGCAGTATGGATGAGGCTCGATGCAGGTTCGCGCCTGGCTCTCGTTTAAAATGAATGTAAATTCAGATGCAATCTGTCAAAAAAAAAAAAAACACAAACGCAATTAGATATTTTCCCCATATCGCACAGCCCTAACATCTTCGGATGTGGAGCTGCACAGAAAGTTACAAAAAAAATGTCGTACACAGCGTCACGCAAAATGAGTTTGCGCACTCAAAGTGAACTTCCGGCAACTCCACGATGACGTCAAATTTGTTGCAGACGAATAGATAAGCATGGTCAGCAGTGGATGTGATCTGAACTTTTGCTTGCTTCTCCCAGCATATTCTTTAGCTCTCATGAAGTCTCTGAGAGAGGAATACTGTAAGTCACCATAGACTCTACGAGAACACAGCATTGTCTTGTCTTCCACTACACCTGCTCCTCTTTCCAGATCCCTCCAGAGGATCAACAAGTTGAGGCTGTTGGCATGTTTCTAGCGCAGCATACATGATTTAACACACGTTAAAAACAGATTAATGTGAAACCCACACTGAAGATTGTTAAATGTTTTTAAGTGTGCCATACGTTTTTTTTTTTTTCAAAAGCCATAACAGCTCATTTTAAAGTATATTTTAAAGAAAATGTAGTTCTTACAATATTTTTCTATACAATGACTCGCTGGGGTCTCTAACCTGCAATTACCCTTTAAGCTTGTAAAAACCATAGAATACAGTACAATAGAACAGAACATAATTGAACCTCCAAATCAGAATTATGTTGCGTTTAGTCCGTGTCTTTGTGCTTTGACGTTAGCTATATAATTTCTAAGTCATTTTCTTCAAGGAAAACAGAGCAGAAATATTGATAATTCACCTCGCACTCAGACTTGCAAATTTGTGTTCAGAAATATGCTCTTGAAAATGAAAACTTCACCTTCCTCCAGTACCACCTGCCTCGGACTAGCAATAGCAAAAAGCTAGTCATATGCTGTGTTCAATTTACCTCGGATGTTGGAGCTGGGAATGCTGTCACACCCAAGTGAGAAGTCAGAAAACCAAGATAAGATGATGCATTAATTTTTTGCAAGACAAGTCGATAAAAAAAAAAAAAGAAAAAAAGACAAAAGCAGTATTTTGGACAGATAACACCATAGTATCAGGTCCAAAAATATTGGTTAGTACTGTGTAGGGCTGGCAAAATGGCAGAAATGTTTTTGCAATTAAATTTTTTCAGTTTACTCTCCAGACTGATATACTATTTTACACACACACGTAAAATAGTATATCAGTCTGGCGGGTAAACTGAAAAAATGACTAACCAATGGTGATTATATTGCCAAGGTGTGAGTAGAGGGTTGGATTATTAGAATGATTAATCAACTAATCTTTGATTATTTTGGATTTTTCAAAGTCATTATTTCATTACAATGAATTGAATTTCCAATTACAAATGGAATGCAGTAATATTCATGGTTATTGGCCTGTATATATCAATTAATAGATCAATAAGATTAGAATGAAAACTAGGTGGCCTATCAACCATGCATACAAACAGAAGTACTTACACATTTGTGCTCGTGCATACGCACACATAGAACACACACATTAACATGCAGACACAGAACAGGTGCAGACACATGACTGTGGATGGGATGCAGAGACAGGATATTTTCCTGGCAGTGCTTGTATTTTAAGCAGCAATGTGTGTGAAGGAGAGGGAGCAGAAGATGGAGAGAAGGCAAAAAGAAAAAGAAGCAGAATGCAGGAAAAGCAGCACAAAAGCTTTCAGAGAGAAGGAAAAATGAGAAGGAGGAGGAAACAACAGGAGAGATAAACATAGAAAGTGCAAGGAAAGCAGATCCACGACAAACTGCTTCTGTGAGGCAAATCAACTGTACGCACAATTTTGTCCCTCAACATAATTAATTGATTTTCATGACAGATACAGAAACGGAGCACATCAAGCCCTTAAATATGGATCGCCCATGAATGTCATGATTCAGTTCATCAGGAAGAGAAGACAAAAAAGCAGAAGACCTCAGATGTGTGGGAGTACTTTAAATTGAGTGAGGACAAGACAAATGCAGTGTGCCAAATATGTGATTTGAAACTGGGTTACCACAACAGCACATCATGTTTGAAAAATCACCTGAGTTCTGTTAGTATGCCTACAGTATATTGTTGGTGTAAAACAATCAAAAAAAAAAAAAAAACAGCTTTTATCCGGAATGTTAAGCAATAATAGTACGAATTAAAAAAAAATCTTGCACTTAATTTGCTTGTAAAATACTTACGGCAGTAAAAAACAAAACAAAAACCCTACAGTAGCCCAGTCTAATGATATTTTTTCTATATTAAAAGTATTGCACCAAAATGCAACAGTGCACTCCCTTGGGTCCGCAGCAACACACCCACCACACGTGAAGTCGACTGGATGAACGATTCTCGACATATGAAAAATGCAAATAGACAGACAATCACAGAGATTCTTGCCTTTATTACACTGTGTCTATACTGGAAGCGACAGTTGTTGTGTTGCACCATGCCACAACAACTATATCTGTCTATAAGGTAGGGGTGTGACGGTTAGTATATAACCGTGAGACCGGCGGTTATAGTTGAACACCGTCATTAGAACTTTATAACCGCCAAAACCGTGTCACTAAAATATTTTTTACAAACATTTATCAAAAATTATTTTCATTTTTTAGATAGGATCATCAGATGCGCAATATATCGGGAGACATGGTTTTTACCACTTAATGAAGTTTTGTAAATCGTCAGACATGATATTTACCACTTCATTAAATTTTGCTTTGTAGAAAACCTTTCTTAAAAACGAATTTCGTTTTGAACAAATTTTATCTTAATTTTAATAGATGTTTCATCAACCAATTGCATGTATTTTAATAAATAAAAAGCAAATATAGCAGACAATGATAACCGTGACATGGAAGCACCAGCGCGCTGCGTTCACTTGCACTGCACTGTGAACTAGAGCGCATCTCATCGTAAATGAAACTCAGCGTAGGCCTATGCCTCATACTCTAGCATTAAATATCTTTGCTGCATCCTTTCCAGAACATACAATGCCTTTTTTTTTTTTTTTTTTTTTGCGGCTCGCATCAGCAAAGCATAGACCGCAAAACAATCAGCGGATGGCGGGCGGGTGCGGCTTTGAAATTTGCTCAAAAAACTTTGGCGCGGATGATGAGTTTTGTGACAGATCTCCTTAATAAACGGAGGTCTGAAATCTCTGCCCCTTTACCGATCAGAGCGCGCGCTGAAACGGAGTTAACCCGCTATCTGTAAGAACCAATTGACTCTACGGCAGATCCACTAGCATGGTGGCGAGACAATATGAAACAAAATGAAACACGCTATCCCCCCCCCCCCCCCCGACGGTTATGTTATGAACCGTCACATTTGACTCACGTCATAACCGTCATCACCAATTCTGAAACCGGCACACCCCTACTATAAGGGACGTAAAGCGAGTGTTGAAAATCATTTGAAATGTGTGTCAGTAGACTACGTCATAAATAGAATGCAGCGGCAGTTTACTGTTGGGAATAGGCATGGGGCGGTATGAGAGTTTAACGGTATGATAACCTTAATCAAAAATATCATGGTTTCACAGTATTATTGTTACAGCTCTGAAATGTGTTATTTTTAAATATGATCAAAAAAAAAAAAAAAAAAAAACTTTTTTTTCCCAATGGACACACAGTATACTTTGTTTTTGAGCAACATACAGAATATTAGAAACAGTAGAATTTTTTTTTTTTCTTTGATATTTTTCCTAAAAATAAAATAATGACCTATATTATTTAACCTAAATCTGTAATTAGTTATTTAATTTTAGTTAGTAAATATAATTCATATACATATCATTTCATACCATTTAGTTATATAATAATAATCATACATGATTTGATTTAATAATAACCCAATTTGAAGCAAAAACTGAATGTTCTGACAAGCTTACCAAGTAAACTTTTCAGTAGATTCCCCTCAGAAACACATCCATCTAAAACTCGAAATCAATAGAGGATTTTCTTCCAATTCATGAACAGTGATTGATCTGCCCGTTACAGTATTTTTTTTTTTTGTTACCTTGAAAGGCTGTGTCTTTATAACAGGGACATTAGTTTGGCTGTACAGCTCAGACAACTTGCAAAATAGTAAAACCAACATGACAAAGAACTGTGATAAAATTTTAATATTTATGAAAATAATAATAAATAAAAAAAGTGATGTGATTTTTTTTTTTTCCATACTGCCCACCCCTACTCTGAAGCACTGTCTTCTCTTGAATTGCATCCAGGAGAGCCTGGTGGGAAAAAAAACTATTTTTGAAGACTCTTGACAGCAGAAGGCTGCATGACAGGTACAAATGTCTGATGTTTGACCAGTTCAATGACTCGCTTTCATTCAAACCGGTTCTAGCTAACAGGATTACAACACGGAAACAATGAATGCCACCAGCTGTTGCATGCAAGTACGTGAAAGCTAATAGCTAGTCCATGGTACCAAAAGGACACTAGCACGAATGAGAAATGTGACCGCACTTGTGTGTCCATAATGGATTTTGAAGCTGGTCTTCATGGAAACTTGGTTATTTAGTGTGCTTTTGTTCCAGGAGGGACACGGATCCATGCTACACCTTATATGGGCTGCTTGTGGCCAACCGGGTTAATCATTAGCTGTGACTGAGCTTTCTTAATCTATTTGACACAAGGAAATAACACATAATAGCAACAAAATCTCAGTAACTCTACATAACAGAACACGAACAAAGCATTACATCCTGCTTACAATGACTCCAAAGATGGTAAACAGGGTTTAATTTCTGAGAACCAAACTAGCACAAATGAATCATTGGGTGCTAGTACAGACAGCACTCAAGTGACATCTCGGCTCATCAAGACACTGGCTTTAATGGCTGATTAAGCAGCAACACAAATCAGCTACCTATTAACAAAAAGGCCTTGCATGCATTTACAACATGCAGTCATGTGGTGCTCAATCCCACAAGGAAATCTGTTGCATTACCAGCAAAGGACTAAAAAACTCATGAAAAGAAGTGCCTATGGATGTGTGGAAAGCAAATGGTGAAGTTCAAATAATAAAAAAATAACATAAGCTAGACAGTCCTATGTCAACACGCTTCACTATGCTCGTCGCATAATCTGCAAGTAAGCCTATTTGTCCTTGCGCAATAGTCATGTGACCGACTCTGCTGAATGTAGGTTATCCCCGCATGGAGTGGCCCAAGACTGTTTGACTAAAAAAAAAAAAAAACCTTCTGACTCACTGGGCCGTTGAGACATTTTCCAACTACAATGATGTAGCAAAAGAGGCTGATTGAGGAATTGTTGTCAAGGAGCTGATTTTTAAATAGACATCAAGTGAATTTATTCAAATGTGGAATTATTCTCAGCTACACAACTTTACATGCTATTGTCAAATATCAGATCTGCCTTGTGTTTCCTTGTGAGTCTGAAACATTTGCTGGGTTTGAGAAACAAGGCACTTGGAAAACATGAAAAATAAAAAAAACTGGAAAGATGGTACAAAAAACAACAAATAAATATAAAACAAACAACAAAAGGATGTAGAAATTAAACACCTCATCTTTGCCCTCCGCTTATTCGGTGTGTTCTTATCCAGGGTTTTGGATTGGTGAAAACAGGCCCAATCACTGAGTGACAAAGTGTACTTTTGGGTTTATGGAAGTGTCTGCCCTTCAAGAAAATTCCTTTGACTTTTGAGTGTATTATACAAGGCTCAGCCCCTTGGAAAGAGAACGGCTGACTTGGTTTGTGTTAGAGAGAGTGCAGGCTTTTGTCCTCGTCTAACCAGGAGAGTAATGATATTCATGAGATGAACACATACCTCAATTATCAAGAAGTTCCATTGTAACAAAGATAATTGGCATGATCTCAAAATTAAGAGAAGAAATCTACACTTACAAATGAACAGTGATGCACAACAGCCACTCACTGATTGTTCAATAACTTTTGCAGATCACATAACACGCGAGAACAAAATGGTTTCATGAAACAGCTTGACCCAGCCTGCATCAGCACTTATCCTACATCAGAAAAATTGACCATCATACTAATTAATCCATCTGGATTGCATTATCGGAGGAATGATGAAGGTTGGTACTCACAGAGGAATGTGGCGTTGCTCGATGTCGACCCGAGCCAGTTCATCCTCCTCTACATCAGTTTCTCCTCCTGAGCTGCTTTCTGTGGCGTCAGAATCGAACGCGCATTCGGTGGAATGCAGGTTGGTTGTGCAGCTCAAGGACAGTTGCTCCAACTCAGCCGGCATGGATCCACTCTTCAGGAAACGTCTTAGTCCATCCCTTTCCTGAGGGGTGAGTGAGTCATCGCCGTAACGCCCCCTCGGCCGCCTGGCATTCAGAGCACCCAAAGTGCTCTTTAGTAGTCCGCCTAACTGTTGTTGCACGTGCCGCTCTACCTGCTTGGCCTGCACCACCTGAAGCCGTTTGCGTAATCGCCGTAGCCGCGACTCGATCTCCCCTTGTCTGCTCTGGCTGTGCTGAGTACGGTCACTTAGCTCCACTCCAAGACCAATTAATGGATCTTGGTGGGCAGCGAGTAAGAGTGCTAACGTATCTTCACTGCCTAACGGCGGACAGTCCGAGATTTTGTCTTCTGTAAAAGGTGCGATGGAGGTGAGGGATGTTGAGGGAGGTTCTCCATTACTGGGACAGTTCTGGGACTCAGCTGTTGGCGGCTGGTGCTGCTCCACACCTTCTCGAAGAGGACCGTTACTTGTCAGTCCTCTGGTAGAATTGACAACTTCAGTCTGATTTGACAAATCCTGCTCGATGGTATATTGGCCACCATTTAAGGTCACCGCATTGTCTTGGTCAGTCAGTTTAGTCACTTTCTTTGCTATGCCATTGACAGTGGCGCCTTGCACGGTGGGCGGCCCACATGGTCCACCTCCTCCACTGGCACTCATGATGCTCTTTGGCTGCTCCTCGCAGAGATCTAAAGCCTGGTGCTTGCGTGGTATGAGGCTTGGCAGTATGCTGTGCGTCTGCAGAAGAACACCTTGCAGCTTCAGGGACTCTTTTGCCGAGGACACATCTGAACAGTGATATGAGGTTACAATGGGCTTGCAGGGCCCGGCCCCGCGAGAGGGGCGCTCCTCCGAGGCCTTGCGCTTGACGGCACCGTTACTGGACACGAGGATGTGGTTTCCGGTGCCGCTTCCCTCCACGCCACTCGGGGAGAGGGTGGAGGAGGACGGAGCCAGTTTGAAGCGTATGCGGTGAGCTTCGGCCGGAGCGTCGGTCAGAGCGGGCGCCATTGCAGCCATGCAGCACTGGGAGGGGGCGGGCGAGGGGGCCTCTCCCGGTGCCGAGGCCAGCTCCACACCACCCACCTACCACTGTGCCAGGGGGCAGCCTGAAGAAACAAGACACAAAGAAACACCACGAGTCAAATTTAGTGGTACATCATGGATTGATTAAACACAAAACGGCAAACAAACCACACTTCAAGTATAAAAGGAAAACATGCAAAGCACATAAGGCTAATAAACACTACTCCCTTTTGGGTTTCTGTAACGTGTATGTGCTGCACTGAACAGTTAACTGTATTTTTCAGTGTACTAATGAAATTAAACAGCAAGTGCAAAACTCCACTAAATTACTGTGGTGGCTGACAGAGATGGAAAGCAAATTTACATCTCCCACATTCATGATTCAAGGAATCTGGTGTTGTTGGTGTAAAAAGGTTTAGAATGGTTTGTTTAGATACACAGTCACACATTCACAAGTCCAGTGGATATGAACCAAAATAGTTTTAAGTCAAAATTGTATATAGATAATAAGCAGTATAAAACAAACAAGTAATAATTTAAATCACGCTATTGATCTATCTATATTAATATTTTCAGTAACATTAAATGGTTAGTGCTACATTTCAACGGAGGTGTTTGTGTTGAACATCATAAAGACGTTAGTTCCTGTTAATTTTAATTGCAGGAGAAACTGGTTAATTTAATTTTTTGCGTGGTGTTTGCCTTCCAGGTAAAAAATCTTCAAATTAACACTGGCCTAGTGCTTCTGAACTTAGTTTTTGTGCTCTAGTACCTGAATTTTCTGTTACAACACAAAAATAAATATATAAATAAAAATATGAAAACTACATAAAGTATTATATGATTTAAAAATACTTATTTAATTATGTATACACATACATACATGCATACATCAACAGGCTGAAAGGTGAAAAAGACGATAAAAGTGGACCTATATTTAATATTCTCATGGGTTGTATTTTTATTATAGTCTCAGAACCTGCCAATGCTGGAATCTCAGCTACTTTGTAGTTTCTACCAGGCAACAGATGAATTTCAAATAACATTAAGAGTTTGACTGGATTATGATGCCAACTATAAAAGATAATTATCCCAACTATGAATGATTCTATGATTTGTTACATTTCATTATTTGCATCCAAACAGATGTACAACTCAATTATGGCACATGACCAACCATTGAGGACCACTCCACAACAGTATATGTATAAGAGTTTGGAAACTACTACTAATATTAAGGCTCGTTGCAAAATGGCTAAAGGGTCTATCACACAGGATGCTGGACGCTGGGCTCAGCGTTGCCCTTCAGATACAATGCGATTTGCGCTGCACTATGCCAAGAGCAAAGTAGGTGGAGTTTTCAAAACTGCCCGTGCATACATTCTATTTATAACAGTTCTTCTATCTAATAACGTGCAGGCAGGTGCACCTTTTCAAAGATCAATAAACTTATTTTATTTTATGGCAGACTCAGAGCAAGAAATACCAACATGTTGACTTTGTGTGGCTCAAAATTAATACATTTTGTATGTTATATTATATTTATATGCCAGTTAAGGATGCTCATATTGACTGTTTAACCATTAACTGTAAGTAAACATTTTGACTGATGAAGGGGTTGTTCACATATCACGTCTTTTTTTGTGCTCAAGTTCGTTATTTCAAATGTGGTATGCTCATAATGGAAGAGACACACTCGTTTTTTTCCAGGTGCGTCAGCAAGACAAATGAAGCGAGCGAAAAGTAGGCCCATCTCGACAGAAAGGGCAACGAAGTTACTTGCAAAATATGTGAAATATGTTGATGTCATTTTCCATTTTTAGGTGTTTTTTTTTTTTTTTTTACTTTTATACAGGCTAGTTCCAATGTTTGGCTGACGTGTAAAGAAACATAATGGATGTTTACTTGGCATGTGTGTGTATAATAACAAGAACACCGCTATTGTGGAAGGATCATAATCCTGTGGTAGTGAGAAAAAAAAAAAAAATTTAAATACCAAAGATGACAGAAGAAATTGAGTCCTGTTGTTTTTCCCAGTACACTTAATTTTGCCTATTTCCTCAAAAAGCCTCACTAAATAGTGGGAAAACTGGATGATAAAACTTCATGTTTATGTCCAGTGTGTGAACAGAGATAGATGAGTGGCAGATTTAGGGCTGCTCTATTATGCCAAAAATCATAAATCACAATATTATTTTGCTCAATATTGTAATCACCATTATGAGTGGCCATAGGAACAAAACTTTAGCCTATTTGAGTGATTTATTTAAAGATTTGACTTTGTTTCTTATTAAAGCTACAAAAGTCAAGAGCAGTGTGTGATTTTGAATTTGTCTGTCATTTGACCTTTTTGAATTTTAGTCAGTGTATAGTGTGTATGATTGGGCATAAAAATTATCTTCAAAAAAAACAAAAACGTACAAATCTCAAAGTCCACTTCAAAGGGAGATATCTCATTTAATAATAATAAATAATTTTTCCAAAACTACAACGAATGGCTCGTTTGGACTACAGCACTTGTTTTCTTGGTTTTGTGACATAAAGCTGCCGATTAGAATATCATTAAAATAAATCCTGCCTATGGTAATACGAATGGCTGGGGGTGGGGACATGGTCGTGGTTAGAACTTGGTTGAGTGCATCACACAACACGACGACAAAGTGCTGCTGTAGCCTCAAGTTTTTAAAGTTATTACACATGCACCTGAATAATAATCTATGTAAGTACATGTTACAATTATGAAACTTTAATAAATTGCTTACAGTACCATACTGGCCAATGATGCAATCTGCAGAATTTACACTTCAATTATGAGAACTCAGTGTTTGCCATATATTGAGTGCGGATGTTTTTACATAACTGTATCTTCAAAAGGAAACCTACTGTCTTCAGACAATTGAATGACATTTTTATTTAATCTTGCATGTAATGTCTGATAAAGCAGTGGTTTGTTTTGAGCAGAGAGCTGGTTTGTGTACAGCGTTTACCAGGGAAACCTCCATCTCTCCCACTGCTGGCAGAGAATGAGTTTGCCGCCTATATATATGCCGCCTGGGAAAGACTGGACTAGTTTTGTCAAAAGACCTGGTACTTCGATACCAAGTTGGTACTACAAAAATAAAAATTTTACGTTTTTTTTTTTTAAGTATTGGTTGGTTCAAAGTACCCGGGCAACCCGGTTCTTGATGCGCTCGCTATACGAGAGGTTCGCAGATGTGCTCTCTTCATAAAAGCACAGAAGTGGTCACATCAAAAAGATTAAACAGCCCAAACTACCAAAACACTTTAAAAGACAGACACCCAAATCAAACCGCAGTGCTTATTTGAATACAGCCATTACCAGAGAAACCTATATATTTCCCGCTCTACAAGCGCCTCCTGCTGGCAGAGAATAAATTTGCATATATATGCCACCACAAATAAAGTGCAAGGCTATGGAAAACACAGCCATTGTTATAAATATGTGCACAATACTTGTGCTTCATGTGCACTGCACACAAACATGCTATAATAAGTTATGATATTCTAAGCTACTTTAGTGATAAATCACAGGACAGCGCTGACAACTAGTTTCTGTGTTCCTCTGTGTGCGCGATCTTCATAGCTACTGTTTATATGCGAACATGGTAGCTCGATATAATAATACTAGGGCTGTCAAAAATAGCACGTTAACGACGTTAATTAGTTGTTTGTTGTTAATTACGTCAAATTTTTTTACGCATTTCACGCATGCGCAGTGTGACAGATTATTCAGGTCAGGAAAAGTCTCGTCGATCTCAGAATTCTCAAGATAGTAAAAAACAGCGGCGAGCGCTGCGACGAAAACACAGAAGAAGCTTAAGGTTTTACCCCAATTACTCTCAAATACATTCATGCCAAGCTCGATAAACAGAGACGACTTTGGTAGTTGATCCGCTGGAGCTTCTTCCTGTTATAGCGTCCTGTGTTTCACACTGCGCATGCGCAGAACGCATACATGCAATGCAGCGAAAATTACAGCTGTTTGGAAAAGCATTTGCATTTTTACTTGGTTTTACTGGCACTTGAAGCCTTCAGAACGTGAAAATATCGATCCTAAAGTATTGTGGCAGAGCAAATGAACACCTCCCAAAAACAAGAGTGCCGCTTTTGTGATGGTGGCATACGTTTGTGTTTCTGAGTTCATTCTTTCAAGTTTCTCTATGCATATTTTCATATTCTCACACTATCTGTAGTTAAATGGCATGGTTTGATATAGTGCTCAGGTAAATTTGATTAAGTAAATGTTAAACTTTTGAAATTCAGAAAAAAAGAACCACATATTGATGAATCAATACATGAAAATTATGTATCTGTGTCCTGTTATTTATCTTTTGATATGCATTTCAGAAAAAAAAATGGTTAGGATTCAGGTGTAATTGCAAATAGTGATTAATCATAATTAATCCACAGAAAAATCTGATTAATTTGATTAAAAATTAATCATTTGATAGCCCTAAATAATACACATTCGTTCATCTAATCGCTTAAATGTCCAAACCATAAAACAAATACAATTGACAAAGTTTAGTGAAGATGCAAGGCTCACCGCTCACGCGCCATCAGTATGTGTTTAACCGGCGTTCACCTCCGTGTTTTGCTTTTATGCCACTGACTGGACGGGGCAGAGTCATGTGGGTACAAACGTGGTAGTATGCTTTTTTTGGGGGGGAGGGGGGGGGGGGGGTGGATGCTGGGAAGTGTTAAAAGGATTAAAAAAAACAAAATAACCGACATGGGAAACTTACATCAGTTAGAAGTTATGAATTTCGGTTTTGATTACTTTTTGATTAATCGTCAAGCCCTAATAAGATTCCTTAAAGAAAGTTTACATGATTAACCACTAAGCATCACATTGTGTTTTTAACCGTTTTAGGTGCACACCCTGAGTTAAAAGATGACTTTACATGTCCGTGTTCTGTTCCTTCTGAGTGCATCACAGAAATCCTCGAGGAAAAACATGAATAAATCTAATACACTTCAATAAATCACATCCCATAGGCAAATCCCATTTAGCAAAAGTCATGTTACATGATTTTAGTGATTTGCATGTGAAATTGGGCTTCTATGGAGGAACAAAAGCAAGCCGCTAGAAAAGGGGTGGAATGGAGCACAATACGTTTTTCTTGATCATTGTATTTTCATAATTGTTGGAGGTCGAAATCGAAACTTAGCAAATTTTTCTATTAATTTCATAAGCATAGGCAGATTTAGGTTGGGAATTGAGCGATAAATAAAAAAGCTTCATTTATTCAGCTTCAATAATGAGACTTTCTACTAAAGTTCCTACTAGTACTATTTTTTTTTACTCGCACCATGTCTGGTGTGTATACTTAAAGTGTATGGGAATAATTAAAAGAAAATTTAATGAATTTTTTGCAGTGACAAAAGTCTGTGTCATGCTGTAACATGAAAATATAATGCTTTTCTAGTAGATATATGAATGACTAAGAGATTGACTTCTCTTTATGGTTTTGCTCATTTTATGACACATTTGTGTTCAAATACACTTCACAAAACGACTTCCTGTTATGTGGAACTAAACTGAACTCTGGTATTGAACACCATGTGTACCACTGACGTGTATATCAGAGTGGTTGTACTGCAGCTCATATGACCATTACCAGTACTAAATAACTGATCTTCAGGCTGTTATTGGAACAAAAAATAAATAAAATAAATAAACTGTCAGCCACAAATCAGATTGTGTCAGAAAAGCATGAGAAGGTCTTTGTGAACTCTGTGTGTGCATCCAAACCTCCCTGGGTGGGGTGAAGGCTTGTCACAAAGCCTTTTATCCATTATCTCTATTAAGAAACTACTAGTCAGAGCAACTCTGATCTTACTTAGATTCTTAGATGAAAACACTATAACCACACCTATAAGAGCAGCGATATCCTACAAAAAATGAATAAATGGCATATGCCGACAAGTACCTTTAAATTAATTTGGTGGATAAATGCAGATACACAAAGATGTAAACAAACTTGCTGAATTTAAAGGGAAACTGTGTGCACTATGCTGATTAATGCCTGACATGATCGTTGATTCGGTTACTGACACTGAACAGTAGGGGTGCAACGGATTGTAGAGGATCTGTGATCCGTACGGAGCAAGCTGCATGGTTCGGCACGCATGTGATTTGCAGATAAACTTATGTTTAACCATTATTTGGGCTGGGTAAAAAAAAAAAAAAAAAAGATCTCTCGATATTAATCAATTCACTTTTTTTTCTTTTTTTTTTTTATACAAAATGATATTGATTCTTAAATCCCAAGAATCAATAATTCTAGCCTGTTTTCAGTTAATGGATGGAACGTTGAAGGCACGTCCCATCCAATAAATTGCAATAAGAATCAGTGCTTTTAATATGAAACCGAATCAGGTTTCAATTTATGTCCATCGTATTGCAGTATTCAAACAATAAATGTAAAGGCAAGTTAAAAGAAAGAGTGCAACTTTACAATCCGTATCCTGTCTAATGAAATTGCTTAATGTTTCAGCCATGCAAATACGTCAATATAAAGTCCTGTTAACAATGTCACGTAACGTCACATTTACCTCAGAAACAAACATTCACAGTTCATATGTCTACAGCAATATGTTCAATATGTCATACAGCTGAAAAAAAAACGTATGTATGTCAGTATTAGGTCTGTGCATTTGGTCTTAAAGAGACAGCAGCCAATAAATAGTCTGTTTCTGTCTGCTAATCAAACACCACAACAGTTCTAACAAAGATTAATCTACATTCAACTTGTGCAGTGAACACTATTGTGGTATTTTACACTTAATTATTACATCTCTGCACCTGAATGCTTGTTACTGACTTTATTTGTAACTGTGTTTTGTCGTATTCATCTATGCTTATAATTTGTGTAATTGTTTATTACCAACTTTATTAGTTAAGCTAGTAGTTTTTGCTGTGGTATAGCAGTAGGGTTGCGCGATAAATTGAAATGGCGATTTGACAGAAGCTGCGATTGTCATGCGTATCTTTCAGTGAAGCATGGTTCTGTGATCATCAGTTAATCTCCATCCAAAGGCCAGAGGGCGCTCTCGAGCTGAAACTCCAAATACGCCTCACAGAAAAAAAAACCAGGAAATCCCTATAGTTGTAGCTGGATAAACAGAAGATTGAACTGCTTTTATTGATGCAATGTGACTAACACACAGTTATGACAATATATGGTTTATCGGATTTAATTAAAATAAAGTATATTACACAATGCCTTTATCACTGCTTAGAATACTATGAAATATGTTGTGCACCTTAATCTGTGTAAGAAAGCCACATCTCGAAGCAGGATTTATTTCAAACACTCGACCGACATTTTGAAGTGAGTTTGGAGTAAAAATGTGTTATTAAATGTGGTATTTTCACATGCTTTCAGATGGAGCTGCATTTATTACACAAAGCCATAATTCATTGAGGAGCTATGCAAACAGCTGTCATTATCGCGCCATTTAATCATCTGCTTTTTTTGAATAGCTTGTAGGGCTGGACCAGCATAATTGATTAATCAAATATTCTTTTGGTGGGTTGGTATTCGATTTAAAATTGAGATTCGAATATTCTTTTTTTTTAACACCTGGCATCCCCCACGAAACAGTTCTTATTCGCCCTTGAATATGAATCACCCATGTGTGAATGTTATGATTCAGTTTATCTGGAAGAGAAGAAAAAAAAGCCAAGACCTCAGCTGTGTGGGAGCACTTTAAATTGAGTGAGGACAAGACAAAGGCAGTGTGCCAGATGTGCGATTTTAAACTATATTAAATATAGAAGCTCTCTCTTAAGTAATATGTTTAAATGGACAAATTCACACAATAATTGTGTCAAAATACCCGTCTTGTTAAGTTTCCTACAGCAGACATAGCCGGATGAACGTAGGCCTACTGCACCAGTGCACTGGATCATTCTCTTAAGCGACAGCCTTAATATTACTCGAACAGAAACAAAGAAATCACTTACTGCTCCTAATTAAAAAATTTATTAAAGAACAAGCTTTAATCTATACAGTCCAATATGCAATACTGTTTTAAATTTAATTGCTTTATTCAATTTCTTTAAAAATTGAGATTTATACATCATCTGAAAGCTGAATTAATGCAAGCATGTTCCATTTTTAGGATCTGACAATATTTGGTCGAGATACAACTATTTGAAAATCTGGAATCTAAAAAAAAATCTAAATACTGAGAAAATCACCTTTGAAGTTGTCAAGAAGAAGTTCTTAGCAATACATATTACTAATCAAAAATTAAGTTTTTATATATTTACAGTAGGAAATGTACAAACATTTCTTCATGGAACATAATTTTTACACAATATCCTGATGATTTTTGCCCTAAAAGAAAAATAGATAATTTTGACCCATACAATGTTTTTTTGGCTATTGCTACAAATATACCCCAGTGACTATAATTAGACTAATATTATAAAACACTTTTTTCCATATTAGATAGAACTGTTAATGATGACAGCGAACAAGAGAGAATGTGAGCACTGTGTGCATTTAGGCGAAGCCACTCTCTGCGCCATCAAAATAAAAGTCCCACCTCAAACACATCGACCAAGCAGAAAAACTTATCGGCCAGTGCCGATATTTGATAAATGACAAATCGTCCCCTTGGAATAAGGTTCTATGTGACATTTTTGTCAAAAGTGAGTTATTCACAAATTATTATTCTGTGACAATTTATTTACATTGTGATGTTTTATTTTAAGTTGTTTAAGTTTTGGGATTTTTTATTGAAAAAACAAAAAGGTTCTATCTACAGAAGTCTATGGAACACAAAAACTTTAAAGCTCAATATCTCAAAACGCAGATAGAACCTTATAATTCCAAGGGGACGAAATGTTGACTGATATATCGGCCTTGGCGATATATCAGTCAACCACTACTAAAAAGCTCATCAATATTAAAGGCCTAACCAATACAGAAAGCTAAAAAAATATATATATTTTGGTAATTACCAATACTGTTAGTTAAGAGCAGCAGTGATGGGCTCTAATCTTGACCCTCAAACTACATCTCACAAAAAAAAAGTTTTCAAAAGACCTGCTTTGTGGACTGTGAAATGTGTGAAGGTCAAAAACATGCATTTCAATGACTCCGGAGTGGAGGAGGGAAAGAAAAGCTTCCCTGGTGCCCATCTCTCACACAATCCAAGAATTTGCATTTGGGCACTCATTTACAGACCACGGACTATTCTTAGACAGGTCGAGAATGTCATCAACTACTGACTCGTATTTTCCCAGGGGACACTTTTTATCCTGAGCACAGTGCAGTTGTGTAATTGCAATTAGCTAAAGCCTCAACAACACTATCAACACCGATCTCAGCACCTATGCCACACAGAGTGCTGGCTTCTGAGAAAACATAAGGTACTTACTAGGGATGTCAAATTTCGATTATTTCCATGATCGATCGTCGTTTAAATTAACGATCAATTAATCGATTAATCGTTAACCATAATACTGCAAAATGCGTCTATTGCAGGCACGCAGTCAGCGGTATGACAGGATGTGCAAAAGCCACACACACACACAAAACGCTTTCTCACTTGAATTAAAGAGGTTTTAGTCTGAATAAAATGTTAGTAGCAGCATTATAAAATGAATAGATGCGATTATGATCATTTGATAAAATGAAGAGAGCGCGCCATACTTTTGAGGTCATTTTACTTTGTTGACAGTTTCCAATCCCGCACGGAGAGCGCTGAATGCGCCTCTTTAAATGGTTTTGTGGTGCTCATTGTTGTATTTTAAAGCACAATTGCAATGTTTTCAACTGACATTATTGTATAAAAGTATCCGAAATGTGGAGCGTGTGTGACTGCGCTGCACATTAAGTGAACTACATCGGCGCTGCTGCACCAAAACACAGTTGCTCACATTAATTTGATCCTGCTGGATTCTGTCCTGGATCGTGACAGTGCATGCGTGCAGACGAGGATGAGCGAGCGCGGCTTTGGCTAGATTTATTTGGAGGTTATTGCTCATGTCTCATTCGGCACAAATCGAAATGTTTCCATATTCGCAATGTATTTGAATGTTAAACTATTATTTATAATGTAAACTAGGCTTGTACTTAACACGCATTCGCATATAGACGGAAAAGATGATCCTCTTCATATGAGCAAAAACGTCCTTGGAACAGCAGAGAGGACCGGTATACTACGGTCTATTTAAACTGACCAGTGTAACCTTTTAATGTGTAGTTGACATTTTATTTTGATAGTGAACAGACTGCGATGTAAGTTTGAATCGCTAGAATATACGTGTGCAGCAGGCTCCGGGGCGATCGAAACAGCTGAGACATTAAAAAAATATATATATTTTTTCCGCAAAAGTGTTTACTTTCATTTGTGCGCACTCACAATAAAAACAGAAGATTTGTGCTCTTGTAAAATAAAGCAAACAAACAGAATGCGTTGTCATCATTTTTTTCTTTTTTTTTTGTGAACTTATGGAGCGCCCACACTTCTGTTTTAAATCCGTTAATCTTAATTAGCCTATTTAAGTCGGATATATTTCGCATAGCCTATTAAAAAAAAAAACATGAAAACAAATTGTTATTTTTATGTTGGGCCTATTACTTAGTAGGCTATAAATTTTCCTTAAAGCATCCCATTTTGTCCCAGGGCTTAGAACCTGTGCCCTAGTCAGGTCCATGCAGAAACTTGTGAACGATGCTCGGCGTCACCGTTTAGTGACAGCAGTGAATGCTCCAGGAATGTGTCGGTCACAGCGCCTATTAATCGCCGTTTTGAATCCAGCAATTATTTATTTAGAAATGATAAGATCTGATTATGACAAGTGTGGTATAAAAGCTTTGTTTATTAGAGGAATAATAGGTTAACTGGAAAATGTTAGATTAAGACCATGCTCATGGACCACATAGTCTTCATTTACGCGGCTTCTGGTTTGCCGGTTGGTCACGAATTTCCACAAATTCAGTATATTTAGGCATAGTTTCTTTTCCTAAATCTTCATAGTCTAACCCTCTAATTTCCCAGGTTTATTTTATTATCTTTCGCTTTTAGTAACTGTTTTCGCATCTCTTACTGTGGTAAACATGGGAAGGGAAATTAAAGATTTCATGAATTAAGAATTCGTTCGATTTATTAATTTGTTCCCTTATTTCACTTAAATCATGGGTTATTTAGGGAACAAAATTAATGAAACATGGACAATTGCCACATTAATAATTTTTAGGAATGAACTAACAAGTTGTAGGAATGAATAGACTACCTGTCCTGTCACTGTGTCCCGCAGCCCTGCAAAGCGCACGATATAAAACAGTTATCTGATGAAATGATTAGTAACTACATTTCTATTGCATTTAATGTTGAAGAACTTTTATGTTGTTTCTATTTTAATGTACTTTAAAGTTTAAATCACATTAAAAGCTTAATTTGTACATTGTGAATGAATGATGATGCTTTTATATATCGTCACCGTCACTCACAGCCGCTCGCACGTGTTGAGTGCGCATGAGCCGCACGCAGCCCAACATTGAATCGGTTAACCGACCATCGATAGCCTTAATCGATTGCATCTCTTATCGACAATTAATCGATCATCGATTAATCGTTGACATCCCTAGTACTTACTAATTAATCCAATAGCAGTTTCTCCACAGGAAATATATTTGTGTTCTCTCTATAGATATATAGATCGATAGACAGACATACATACATAAATACATATCTTAACTGAATATATCAGCTAAAAGACCCAAATAAATAAAAACCTTGTTCTTTTTTTCCTTCTTTAAACTAAAACAGGGATGGTTCTTCGCAAAATGACCTAGGCATTAATCATTCACATTCAACTGAGATTGAAACTCATCTTTACTCATTTCAAAAGTCAAACACATAATCAATATGTTCAATTAAATAAAAATTTCAAGCGGTTGTAATGTTTAGATTAAATTTCTCAGTCTGGCCTGAGGAGGAAGTGCCCAAATGAGAGCTCATCTTTTTGACTGTGTACTGCCTTTTATTAAAAGACCTTGTCCATGAATTACTTAAAAAAAAAATATATTTTTTGTCCATGAACATATCCATGAACTACTTAAAAAAAAAAAAAAAAAAAAAACTGATATGAAGAAAGTAAAACAGACTTAATGTGTGAAACCTGAATGGCAAAAAATGAAATGTTCCATATGACGCAATTTAATAAAAGCTGCAAATATAATCAAAAAGCTGTTTAAAATAGGTTAGATGGAATCCAACATCACACCACTACACATTTCAACTTCCCGAAAGTGATTTTTGTCAGCTACCCTCGTGGGAGGTAAATTAACTTTAAACCCTAGGTTTGGACTAAACCTTGGCTAACAACTTTTAACAACACTGACACAGCTGGTTCGATAAAAACAACAGTGGTGGACATGTTCTTTAAAGTATAATTATTCTGTGCTATCATTCTCTTCAGAAGATCAATCTATGAAAAAACTTAAGAAAATCTTTGACTTCAGAGAAAGAAGGGCAACTCAACATTCTCATGGAATCTTGAAGTCCTTGATTTCTTCCATATGACTCAAGTATTCCCAGCTGGGTGAATTTACTTTCAGAAGCCCTTAAAGACTGAAATCAGAAAGCATTTCATTTAAAAAGACTTAAAGCAAATAACTTTCCCCCACAAAAAAGACCTGTTGTTTGTAAAACAGACACACTCGCCCTTGTAACAGAGAATCCATGTTAATTGGACTTGAACAACAAAAATCTCTGGGTGCAGGCCACCGTGTCAGGTTATTTTTCCCAAACACATTAAGCAGGTGGTCCTGTCTCACAATCTAACTGACTCCTCTCTCTGCTCCCAGGCAAATGGCCCAGTGCATGTCTCCAGCCCTGGCCTTGAACTTTCCAGAACATCCGTGATGTCTCCAGACACTGTTTGTCAGCAGCTTGCACTTTCTTTCACTTTTCATTTTTAACCTCCCAAAGAGCAAAGTCTTGCCAATCTCATCCCCTGCCAAAAAGAACAGTGTTCAAATTTTGCACTTAATGGATACAAGTTAGGAGTTAAGCCTTTTAAGTTTAAAATAAAACCAGGCCTTGGGGTTTGGAGGTCAGACAAAAAGCAGGTACTGTAGGTGGCATTGATGTATACTTCAAACTGACATTGATTGTGAATTACACAGTAGTATGGGTATCAATACTCAAATGGATCATAACAGGATTAAAGATTGATTGATTGATATGCATCAAAGAAATAATTATATTCTCTTTAAAATTCACTTCGACAGCCTTCAACAATGTGGGAGCCAAAAATAACAATTCCATGCAGCTCAACAGCAGAGATCTGCAGCTGCCGACACAAAATTTACATCAAGAGAGTAACAGACGAATTAAAAAACAATATATACAAGTGTGTCAACATGACTTTAAGGTCACATTGCTCTACCTAGAGCTCATTTCTTGCCCTTAAAATCACAAAGGCGGAAAAAAAAAAAGTGATTTCCAAATGACTGCACCACTTTGAAAAAATTACGGCACTTAGTCAATGGTATTGATGTGTTACATAACAGCTCATCCTGTGAGGAGGGGATGTAGGACAATGATAATGGATGGAATGAAAAGAAAGTACATAACAGCTCATAATCATATGCCGATCCCCAAAAAACTTAAAATATTCCACAGACCTTATGCGTTAATACATGTGACAGCAATAATATGGAGAAAAACATCTAAAACAGATTGATGTTCCAGTACAGAACGCAAAAGACCTCAAAACCAGGAAATAAGAGAGCGAACGGAAAACAAACAGCAAGAAAGAGAAAGAGAGAGAGAGAGAGAGAGAGAGATGCCATTTCCAATTAGGGATCAATACAGAATCTATCTATCTATCTATCTATCTATCTATCTATCTATCTATATATCTATCTATCTATCTATCTATCTATCAGGTGGGGGGGGGGGTCTAGCAAATCTTTGTTTCAACCATGTTTTAAACCCCATCTGGGGAAATACAAAGGGTTTCAGAGAAACAACCAGGCCTTCATTTAATAAATAACAGTCAATTTATTGTGGGACAGACAATGTGTAATATATCTGAACGTCCTAAAGAGATCAAGGTACAAATGTCAAATTTACCACGGAAGACATATAACAATAAAATCGCGTCATTAATCAGGAACAAAACATCACGGAGGTCTCTTTAAACCATAAACATCACGTACACATGCGGAACGGAACCTGTTATATTTGAGACCGGAGATCAAGTGAGTGCTGCGAAAAATATGCAACGTAACGCATTATATAATGGAAAAGTACAGCGCGTTACACTAACCACAGGTTGAGCAGGTTAATGTTCTATTACACATAAAGCCCTCTGCTGTCCACAACCACACGAAATACTGCGCTAAATATAAATAAACCCCCAGATTATACAGAAAATACGGGTTAGGGCGATCTTAAGGCCATGAAGAATCGCTGGCAGCGTTTCAAAAGCTGGCGTGATGCCTACTGAAGCGGCATTTTTGTACATTATTAGAACGTTTCGAGACGCAGCCGAATGTTGCGCGGCGTGAAGGGTTCTAATTAGAATTCTCGGTTCGGCGGGGCGAGGACAGAACTGGAGGGAAAAAAATAGGGGGAAAACAACCAAATATTATGCAATGCAGCTAGTTAGGGAAAACTCCCCATGTCCAGGCTTGATGCAGAAGTTGTAACTGTTTACCACCCGATTGCATCATTTTTTGCACATACATTGCGTATATTTAGTACTGAACAGATACTGTGAAACAATTTGTGCACTTCATTTCTTCAGAAGATATTGGAATAACATTCCTTCTCATATTTTTTAGCCCCAATGCCCAGTCTTAAAGGGCCAGCTCGCGTCGACTGTTAAAATTAATCTGTATTACTGGAAACCCATGTAACGCATAGGCCTGGGACAACATCGAGTAACTGAGATAGTATACGATTCGCACCAACACAAACGAAAGCCTACTGATCTAGATACAGCAGACATATACTGCGCACCCACCCCGCGTGCGTTTAACCTACTCAATGCAAAGCGTGAACGAACTGGTCTCGCGCTTGATTGCCAGCTACGCGCTTTCATAAAACTGACACGTATATTTATGTCGGGCTGATTTTGCAACCTTGATGGTCTGACTTTCAACGCCGCCTACTTCACGGGTTTAACCAGAACAAACGGTGCAAAATAACTAAGGAGAGCGAAAAGCGTCCGCATTTGTGGAGTTAACGTGCCCTCGACGTGCTCCGTTTCACGGCGCGTCGATTTAAGTGCATAAATGCGCTAATAACGTCTCGAGTTGCCTCACGCCAGCGAGTTTTAAACTAACAAAGAGAAAAGGAGGAACCTACCACGTGATGAGGAGCCGATTCCGGGGGAAATGTATGTGATAAATCCCCACGCTTAAGAAATATAGCAGTAATAACTGACAGGCAGAGGCAATTATCCAGATGCAGATTCCGCTGTTGCACGTTCAGGTGGAAAAATCCCGGGCCTCTCGCGCGCTCCGGTGCTCGGTAACCCCCTCCTTTTCCTCCTCCCACTCCTCCGGGCTTCGTTTAGGAATCACGAAATGGGCGAAAGAAACGGGGGCAGTCGAGCTATAGGAGCCCAGTCGGCTGTTTTTCAATCGCCCCTTACAAAAGCCGCGAAAAAGCAGTGAAATGTATCCCTTTTCCGGTCGTTCTTTGAGCGCGGTCCCTTCTCTCCTTCTCCGGAAGGTCTTCGTACTCGTTGTCGGCTGAGAAAACCCCGCTTTTGTCCGTTTTTTATTGTTGTTCGTTCGAGGGGGAAGCGACGAGCTCGGAAAATGGCGGCTCGATCCTCTCCCTCGGATCGCGAGTCTGACAAACAGAAGAGCGGAGCGGCGCAGTGGCGGGAGAGATACGCTTGCTCCGAGCGCCCGCTAGAGGCGCTAGGCTTCCTGTCATGACGCGGCAGGACAACAGAGGGCGCCACAATGAGAACATTTACTCTAGCACCAAAGTATTCGATTGAAATGGTCATTTATTTAGTTGCAACCGACCAAAATATGAATTTGCCCATAGATAGAATGTTCAAGTCTGAAGAAAATAACATAGCATGACACAGTTTAACATAAAGATGAAATGAACACAATAAAGAGTACATAGAGCCCTGCCCAGTGTTGAATGTTTCTAGAAAGAAGCTCTAAAGTAAATGTTGTGCCAGTAGAGGGAACTCAAGGGTCTCTAAATTGACTAAGAGACAGGAAGTGTTCGAGAAAATCATACTGAATGAAGTGCAATATGACCTAAAACGAAATCTGAATTGCTATGCATTAAAATAAATGTTATTCTTGACCCCTTCATGTAAACTGAACTAAAATGCAATAATTAGTAGTTAATGATAGTAGTTATAATCAGGAAGACAAAAAAAGGATCAAAAATGGATTAACTAAATGTGGAATTAAAATCTAACAATACATTTCTATCTTAAAACTCTGTGGCTAAGGCATATTTTATCACAGCAGATTAGAAATTATGAAACCTAGTTAAACTTCCTGTTTCTACAGGTCCTCATAAACAAAAAGACAGCACCATCTGCTGTTTATAAAGGGAATAGTTTAAATACCCTCCAGTGGCAACTTATTTAGCTGACCATTTTGCCCGTTTATTCTAATAACTTTAAGTATGGATACTGCAAGTACATTCCCCTAAAATAGTACACGTGAATGTATTAAAACAGATGGTGTCCGACCTTAGAAATGACTGTGTTCCGTTTGATCTGATGTTTTTTTGGGACTTCCATTATTAATCCAAATGTGACTTGTAGACTCCGAAACGAACAAGACAGTGGTTCAACCTGCAGTCTGTAACAAAAACAAAACTGTTAGCATTTCCATTTATAGACAAGGTGTTGGATACATTTTTAAATATTAAGTCTGAATGACATAAAATCGCTTTGGACAGGTGTTTTACACTTTTAATCCCTCTCGAAAATGTTTAAACTTTATATTTTGAGGTTTAAATATCAAACCAAAAACATTCGTTACATAAAATAGAGCCAACGTACTGTAAACACGTCGTTAGTCTGTCACTATCAGATCTCGGGAAAACAATAAAAAGAGATTTTAAAGTATTTACGTACGTAAGTTAATCTTAATAGATCATTAGATGTAAATAAATTAAAGGGGGGGGGGGGGGGGACTAACAACAACAACAAAAGTCAAATTCAAGACAAAAACGGCGCTTTAGCAACTGCGATTCCGAAAGTGGATGGTGGAGTTATTTCAAAAGTACACAAGCTGCCTACCTAGACAGCAATTCTGACGCCATACGCGCGTTCCAAATGCTGTCTAAATAGTCAGTTAACTAGGTTTTGAAACACAGCCACATACAATCAATTCCAATGTAATAAAAACTTGTATAGAAAACAAATAATGGTTATTATGAATAAGAATATTACATAATCTATTAACGTTAATTAGATAAGTTCTTTAAATACAGTGCGATATTATTTGTATTTACTCATAGGCCCGTTGACTGTAGGTTTAGCATGCTAACATCATCAGATGATAGTCTCTGCTGTATTATAGCCTTTCTTTCATCCGCGCTCACATCTTGAAGACGAATTTAAAGAGTCAATTTTTAGCGGACATTTTCAACTATAACTACAGGAAACATGTACATTTTAGAGTCTTTTTAATTTTATCTGGAGGTTAATTCTGACAGACTGAGAGATTTTTTGCACCCAAACAATTTTTGGCCTGTTGACTTCAATCTCCGGGATGAAATTACTTTGTCCTAAGGTCTACCGCTCACTGAATGAGAGGGGAAATAAAACACTGTTTTCTTCTAGATCTTATGCGACATTTTACGTTGAAAGTTGTATTTTGCCCATACGAAAATAGCAAAAATAAGTCTATTTTAAATGACAGAGTACAGAATTCACGTTCACTTACCTGCACAGAGCAACCAGACTTGAGCCGGAAGTACCGCCTCATTTCAACCTGTGATTGGTCAGAGAACGGAAAGGCGGCCGCTGATTGGCTGGTTTATATGTTTTTAGCAAGAGATGGGCTTACGAGTGAAAGTAAAAAAAAAACTGTTAACTTTGCTAAAGAGTTGTTTTTTTGTTTGTTTATTTGTTAGATGTTATTGTCTGTTTAATGCCTACGTACTAAACACACGGTCACGTTTGAATTTAAATTAGGGCTAACATGAAGCTTAATATCACCGTATCACTGTTAGCTGTTGTCAGTCTCGCAAACGATTTTATAAATGTCAGCGCCTATCTATGTAAATAACTTATTATTAAACATTCGTAATCACGCTATAAGTGCTGAAACCTTCTTTAACTGTCCACTGAAGCAAGATCGCATTTTAACTTGTTATATTTCACATTAGTATCAGTAACTAACAATCGTGGTATTTTCGGGTAAACCTTGGTTCTACAAACCCATGAACCCTCAAAGATAATATTTAGGGCAAACCAAAGTGTGGATCAACGTATAACGTATTTTCCTTCAATGACCACAGCAGGACTTTCAGTCAAAGTTGTTTATTCTATGACCTTTCAATTCATTTAAAATATACAATAAGAAGCATTTAGCAGAGATCAAAAACATTTTTTTTAATAATTAACATGTTCTGGTAAAATAAAATCCATTAAAGATGCTTTGTGCACATTTTCTATGTTCATCAGTATTGTCCTAAACAGCACCAACGTTTCAGAAAATTGTCTTAAGAAGTCTGACCACTGGTCACTGTGCCATACAGTAGTGTTATTCATTTGGACAAGGTGGTCTGGTTTCCTTAACACAGATGAAAGTGTGTCAAGGAAACCACCGCACCTATACACTCATTTAATCAACAATTCTCTAATCAATGTCTTGCAGCTGGGCAAAAAAACATGGATTTGGATGTTTTGAAGGTAGAAAAGAGCAGAACAGATGAGTGTGAGTGGCACATTTTTAAAATTAAGACATTATTATTATTATTTTAAACATAAGTGCTTCTTGAGCATCAGTCACACACACAAGTTTTAAAATCAAATTTAAAAACATCTGCATCCTCCAGAACTGTTACTTTCTAGCTAACACTCAGAAACATTGCTCTTCTAAACAGATGGTAATCTGATAGAAGATATGCAGTTTACATTGAATCTCTTATGCCAAACGCTTTTTTGATGTGGGCAGAAAGTGCTTTTTTTCTCCCAGCAATACGTTCCATGATGAAAAAGGGAGGGGAGAGGAATCAAAGGACTACCAACTCTTACACAGGTCTTTATTCAGAGTAAATGCTGATAAAATAACATAAAAGGCCTAAGCATTAAGACAGGAACATCCATGAATGTCTGTGGCTCTTTTTTGAGTCTTCAACTGACAATTAACTTTTTGAGAAGACAGTGGAGTCATTGGAAAATCTGGGCAATTTGAGTCTGCGATAAGGGATGCCTGCCAGTGACGATGAGGGATGAGACAGGACCAGATGATCAGACCGATGAGAGACTTCTAAGGCATGATGACAAGG
The DNA here is from genome assembly GCF_023724105.1 of Carassius gibelio. Taxonomy (NCBI): domain Eukaryota; kingdom Metazoa; phylum Chordata; class Actinopteri; order Cypriniformes; family Cyprinidae; genus Carassius; species Carassius gibelio. Next base: position 25,596,731 of record NC_068398.1, on the reverse strand, counting down.
GGATGGAAAAAGGCAAGAACGAATGATGAAAATAAAACGACAGAAATGAGGAGGTACTGTTATTAGCAGCAGTTTGTTTTCCTTTTTTTCTTCTTCCTCCTTTTTCAGAGCTGAAGTCTTCAAGTAGCCCCCAGATTGGCATTGTAAAGTCCAGAGTGGTGTCGGGGGCTACAGAACCTCATCGCTCTCCGTGGTGTGGAGCTGCGTGTCATCAGCGTCCGTCATACTGCTCTCCTGTGACTCCTCCACCTCCGCTGCTGAGAGCAACAGACAACATTACATAGAGCACACAGGTCCACTTACATAGCTCACTGCATAGTAGACTTACTTGAGTAGTAGGGATAGTCATCAGGAGTGACAGGTTCGTCATCATCTGGGAGGTATCGCTTATCTATGGCCTCTTTGATCTGATTATTGGCCCCTTTAGGGTCCAAGTCCATGGCCCAAGAGAAGTTCATTAGCGCCAGATGAGTCTGGCCAAGCTTCTTATAGACCTTTATAGATGATGAATATTTTTTAGTAAAATATATATTTTATTGAAAATATCAAATAAGTACACAGAAGTATACAACTGAGTTGTAGGAGTACCTTTCCTATTAAGAAGTAAACAAGGGACTCTTTGGGCACTATTTGTTTCAGCTCTTCAAGCTCCTGCAAAGCCGCCTATAAAGAACAAATTAGTTCAATTTAAAAAGATGGTTTCAGAAGGTTCTGAAGTAAGAAAAAATAAATATGGTGTCTAAAATGTAAATGTTTTGCATTAGCAATGCTTCAAAGTTGCTTATTAAGAAGCTTATGGCTTGAATACCTCTGCTCCAAATCAACAGGATATGAAAATATTTTTTACCTTTTGATCATACTAATGTTCTTCCAGTATAAATATCCAAACATTATTAAAATTTGTTCATTTTAAGCATAGACTATTTAAATTTTGATTGTAAATGGATCTAAATGTATATGAGACATTTGTTTTACAAAACATAAGGTGCAAGCAACATTTAATGCCATAACTTTTAAGACTTTCTTCTGCAATAGCAGACTTTTGATGCCTTCATTAGTGAATGCTGAATCTTGACTGCTTAATATCATGATACAAGTTGGGGAGTACCTTGTACTTTTCATTGGCAAAAAGAATAGAGGCCCTATGGAATTTGCATAGCGGGTTCTTGGGGTCGATGCTTATGGCTCTGTTGAGGGTTTCCAGTGCATGGTCTGATTTCTTCAAAGCATGTTGAACCTGACATGGAGCACATGAGAAAGGATATGAAGATGCAGCAATGCAACAAACAGTCTGCACCATGTTTTACATGAATTTATGTAAAATAAACAAGTACATCTGTGCTAGCCTGGCATTAACAAACTCAAGCAACAATCTTGCACTTATTTCCCAAAGAAATAAGATGCTTCACTTTAGTTACCATTATTTTCTCTTACTTACCACTCCAATATGACAAAGCAGCACAGAACTCTGAGGATTGATGCTCAAAGCCTTCTTGAAATGGATCTCGGCTAGGTTAAATTTCTCCTGCTTGTAGTAAATCATTCCCAAACCGTACCTAGAAGACAAACACTGAGCCTTTTTACAGTAAAAATGACAAGTGGTTTTCATAATTTCACAATATAAAATGAACAGTTAGATTTTTTTCACATTTCTGTTTTCATTTAAAGTGGTATCTCATTTCCAAAGCCAAAGAATAGAGTCTGAACCGTACCAGGCATTGTAGTGACGTTTATTGAGGCGTATAGCATTGCGGAAGCAGCCCAGGGCTTTCTCCAGCTCCTCTGTGAGAACTAGTTCATGTCCTAATAGTGTGTATGCGTATGCAAAGCTGGGGTCCACCTGGATGGCCCTTGTGAAGAACTTAATGGCTATGTCATGTTCTCGCTGTAAGCTGAAACAGTTACCAGCTACACACCAGGGCTGTACACAGAGAGAGGATGATATAAACCATGAGAAAAAGCATTCAAGATCTACAAAGTCTGCTCATTTGCTATACTACTCTGAGAGATTTACCTCTGGTGAGTTTTTGTCCATGTCAGTGAGATCTTTAGATAGGGCAGAAAGTGCCACATCCTTTTGTAAATGCCAGAGCGTTGTGGAATAGATCTCCATACCTTCCACTCGATAGCTCTCAATACGCCGGACTTCTGAGAAAATCCTCTCCGCCTGGTTAAACGGACACAAAAATTCAGTCTAGATTATCTTTTCTGTAATTCACTGTTTGAATCATTTTTCATCTCCATCTCGCTGAAAACTCCTAATTTGAACAACTCCGACTCACCTGCATGTATTCAGCCAATTCAAAGTGAGCTCGCCCGATCTGACCCAGCACCCAGCCTGTGTTGTAGTGGTGTGAAGGCAGCTGACTCAAGATGTTAATGGCTTCTCTGCAGTTGTACGAGCAGAGAGCAAGATAGCCCCTCCCAATATCCCGCATCAACGTCATCAGTCCATCTGAACGAAACAGAGCAAACAAATTCAAGCTTAGATGGAGTTACATTTTCAAAATGCTTCATATTTAATAATAAAGAATTTCTTTTTAACAAATGTTATAATTTGTTTAAAGTTCTTTGAAGTCAACATAAAACCGAAGTTTTGATGGTGTTTCCTTCTCTAACGACTTTTAAGAGATATTTTGATAAAAGATTATGAGGGCACATAATACAATACAATTTTTTATTTATAATATTACAATTAGTTAATTAAAATATAAATACTGCAATATTTCATTTAAAAAAAATGCATTTGCATTTGATTAGATTTAATTCCTTAAATAGATCTTAAAAAGACGACAGATCTCAAATACCTGCAGCAGCCTTCTGAAGACTAAAAGCCTGGAACTGCGGTGAGCTGATGCTGCCCTTTCCTTCTATGGAAGAATCAAGCTTGAGGATCTCGATGCTCTCATTCAGGTTAGATGGGGTGATTCCTCCCTTACCCGTTTTCGTTTTGGTCTTTCGGTTAGGAATCTTGGTGGGGAACTTCATTTTCAGCTTCTTGCTGTTCTCCTGCTCAATTTCATCATAAAGATATTTGATAACACTTACTCTCAAGAGTGGTTGAGGATTTTGAGGAGTGTATGAATAAACTTGTATGTGTGAAGACAGTACCTTGGCAGTGGAGCTGGCACTGGTGAAGAGTCTTGAGCTCCGCCGTGGCTGCACATTTGGGGGAGCAGCAATGGTTGGGCTCAGCACTTGCGGTGTAGAACTACAAAGCAGAAAGAGATGTCATCAGAAGCCATTATCATAGCCATGAGCTGCTGGTAGAAATGTGCGGTGACGTATACCTTGTCTGTGGGGCAGTGGTCTGAGTTTGGTTGAAAGGGTTTGGAATGACCTCTCTGCTGTTTCCACTCTGTGCAAACACTGACTTCGTCCCCACTTGGCTGATTCTACTGACGGCCTGAAATGGCAAAAATTCTTGATTTAAAAGATTTTAATTGATCATTTGCAGTTTGATTATATTAAGACTATTTTGTCTTTTTTATATATATATATATATATATATATAAACTTCACATAAATATAATTTAGAAAGTTTTATTTAGATGGTTTGTATTATAACTAGGACATAGAGAGTTTTTTTCCCCACACTCTTTTTGAATAAGAGTTCAATGTACTACAGTGAAATTAGTTATTATCTTGCTACTAAACTTCACAATTAATGACAAAGAATAGGGTGACCATATGCGCCATTCATACGGGACACGTCCCAGCCAGGATTTTAATAATGCCTAAAACATCCAGAGCAGTTTGACCAATAACATGCAGGTATTGTACATAATCGACCAATCGTGGGGCTGTGTGTGAGAAGGTGAGATCGAGAGGGAACGATCAAAGCGATGCAAATATGCGCACATGTTTGTTCGTTCGATTGACTTGAAGGGTCGCTGCGCACAAATCCCAAAAAAACAAAAAGTGCGCCACAATGCTTCAAGTCAAACGAACGAACAAACATGTGAAAGCGATTGGAAAGCATAAGGAGCGGTCTGCTCTGCTCTTTATAGCTCTCATGAATGTTACACAACGATCAACCTGCACAGTGCAAATAGCCAAAACCTGGATATTTTAGACAACATAAAAATCCTGGCTGGGACGTGTCCCGTATGAATGGCGCATATGGTCACCCTAACAAAGAAACATAACGTGGAATTAATTGTTAAGACTAGACAATTTAATAATTGGATTACATGTACAAAGACTAACCCAGACAATTTAAAGAAAAAGCTGCAAAATCACATTTACATAAAAAGTACGCTTCAATACCATTTTTGTATTAGAAACCTGTCCCTTTCTGCTAAAATTATCTCAGTAACCAAGGGTTACAAACAAAGACTTAAAGTAATACAAACAGGTGTACAAAAAGGGTGTACAAACTAAACTGCATTACTTCTGGTGAAATAAACCTAGACTAACGTTTCAAGATTTTAAGGAAAAAACACATTTATACAAAATCGTAGATCACAGCCCCTGAAAAATTCTAATCCCATGGAACTACTTGAACTGCAGGCTGCTAGAAATAAAGCTGACTAACCTTCTTTGGAGGGCCAGGCGGAGGAGGAGGTTCCATCCCACTTCCACTGTGACTGTAATTTTGAAGGTATGTTGGGTCTCCCGGGCTCGGCTCCAGAGGCAAAATTCCAAAACTACACAATTTTAAACAGATAGATACATAAGAGCCAAATAATCACATCCATAATTTGAATCAATAAAAAAAGTACTTGGGAATACATTAAGAGAGCCTCGTGCAAGTGTGAGGTGCGATGGCCTTAGTGATGTTTGGTCATTACCTCGGTGTGAGGGGGCTAAGTGTGGCCGTGCCCCCCAGCAGACATCGGCCGCTCTTGGGTTTGTTTTGCACTTGTTTGGATAATAGTGAACCACCAGTGCCCAGTGGCACAGAGTCTGGCGAGATGACGGAGGAGTCGATGTAGGACACAGAGGAGTCCGTATTCAGGGAGTACTTTGAGTTAGAAGATTCTAGATTGAGCCGGTTTAGCTCCTTTACAGAGAGAAGACAGACAATCCATTTGATATGTCCCTAAACAATATCTCCCTATAAAACACTATAAAAACCACAGGAAAGACATACCAGAGTGTCTTGTGGGGTCTCCATTAGGATGGTGTCGACTTGTCGGTGTCCCATGTTGTTACTAGGTGTGTGTGCAGGGCTGATGGGAGGAGGGGGTACGACTCCTCCACTGCCTCCACTGAAATTCTGCAAGGAGGTCAATCTAAAGATCTGCTCTGGATCCGGTCGCTCTCCTGTAGCACAGAGAGCAGAGTTTCAAATCAGATTATCGGGCATCCTCTCCTCAGGGAGTCTTGTGCTGCTGCTTGGATGAGGTTCTTATGATGACCCTAATTAATAACGAGAAAGGAACTCACCGATTTGACATAGAGACTCAAATGGAGACCATAGGAAAGGGTTTTCGCTCATGCTTTTTTGGTAACATTCAGCTCCTTTTGCTATCCGGTCTGTTTTGCTGCAGGAACAACAAAAGGAGCAAGATAATCAAAATGTTTGTTTCATAAGATGACATTTTGGGTTTTCCACAACTTGAAAATCCAATAACAATCTTAGACAAGGACAACAGCAGATTTTACTGGATTTAATGTAAATAACAATGGATCATTGGCTGAAGGAAAATGTCACATTTACAGTTTCTCTGTGTTCGGGAGAGTCATGAAGAAACAGTGAGAACAATAAACCAACAAACTTATTGACGTCTATGGAGGTATACTGCAGTCAAAATACAAACAATACCAATTTAATATTATGTAGTGAAGTCCACATCCCCAGAAGTGATTGTTCTCTTGGTTATTAGCACTTGAACGAGAAGTGTAAAGACTATGAGGCTATTTAACAAAACATCTCATTAAGTACAGGAAGAGAGGAATCTCTCATATGAGAATATTCAGAACTCTAAAAGTAATCTATCAATAGTAACTGAGTCCTGCTCTACTCAAGTGCAAAACAAAACAGTCAAAAGAGCCCTGTCTGCCTCTAAATCCATTACAGGTAAAGAGCTTTGGTACCGGCTTGCTTCCTCCAACAAATTAAACACAGCCTCTCACTAGTGGATTGGGGACAACTGCAAAGCAGATATTTTCGTAATTCACTAAGGTTTATTGATTTCAGTAGGTGAAGGTAGGTAGTAAACAAGCTCAACGTACCAGTAGATTTGCCCCAGCAGAGCCAGAGTGAAGCAGGCCGAGTCTCCAAACTCAGTAATGATGTCGTCTTGGCTCTTCTGTTTGTTTAGGACACCTCCGGTCAGGATTTGCTCTCCCTCTGCCAACCTGCCAAAGAAAAACACAAATCAATCAAAATGGCAAGAAATTTGTAATCAGCTTCATAAGATGACAATCACTGTGTTTAGACCTCATGTTAATCTCATGGCTAATAAAATGTAAAGTTTTAAATCACACTCATTCTTATGATTAATTTCCTCTTGTATTACATTACATTGCTCTCAGGTAGGGATTTCAAAAGTTACTCTACTTCAATAATAAAGCATTGTTTCCTATACATGGATTTATTTGTGACAATATCCACATTGACTACCACAAATACCCACCGCCCCCCGCCCTCCCACGTCTCTCACACACACTAGCGTGACTTTAGCACTATATTGAACAACTGACAAACCTAGCGACTTTTTTGGATAACCCTTAGCTATCATTCATTTGGAAGATGTCACCAGTACTGCCCTGTGAGCTCGAGGTCTGATTCTCCTGATGCAGTATCTAAATATGTATCTAATACATAGTTCATCTGTCAATATGTTTGTTACTCAGACGCTGATAGTGCGCTTAATGGGACAAAAAAGTAATATAGCCAAAACCACCACATATAGTGGCTTTTATCTGTAGATGTACAATGGTTTTATCAGATTATAAATCAGGATTTAAGGAGTTTAGTGCGAGTGATTACTGGTTAGAATGTAGTATATTAATGGGTCGTGTTTAATCACTATTTATACTTGTTTTATGTACGACAACAGAAAATACACAATGATATCATTAATATGCAAATTAATATGTAACATCACCTGCTGTGATGTTATAAGACACAAGGCTCGTTTGAGATGAGCAAAATCTGCACAGAACTGATCACCATAAGATGCATGCCAGTTAGAAATGTGTCCGAGGGCTGTACACTTAATTTGATGTCACGCTGACGTGTGCCCAAAATCTCTCGCGATAGCAACCCATAGCTTCGCTGAACAAAAGCACGATGGGAAACGACTTGCTGATGACAAAGCTTCATTCTCATTGGCTCAAATAACCATTATGTTGCATTCTCTTCTAAAATATTAGATTTTTATATCTGGTATCATGTGATTATGTGTTTAAGAATTATGCATTAATATTCACAATCACAATCGCAGTGCAATCTCTGTGTGAGATATGTAACTGTTGTCAAAAAAAAAAAAAAAAATCTCTGTAGGCTCTGTATTAAAGTAGAAATGGATGATAAATACACATTGGAATGGAATTAAATAGCAAATACTTTGAGTGTCATTGTATCATGTAATGATACATATAAACGGAACAGAAATGAAATTATATCAATACAGCATGAGTGTGAATAACGTGATATCTGCCTTTAAACTCGTTGGTATCTGTTCCACTTCGAGAATCAGAACTGTCCATCTTGACTGAACTTATTTCACTCCTCCCCTCACTGCAGCCACCTACTCTCGCCTTGTCACCTACATTTCAGGCAAGGCTAGGTGCATCTCAAACGAGCCTACAGTCTACAGCACAGGTTTGGAGGACTGGAGGATAGTGAAGTTTGAATACAACTACTGAAATTTTAGTATAGTATAAACCCTTCCACTAAGCTTCTGGCAGAGATAAACATAGATACAGACATTGGGATATGATGATGATGAGTCATGAGTTATGATTAGTTGGGGAATAATTAGTCATCCATACTTGCTCAGTTCCACACAGCACTTGGCGAGGAGGTATTTGCATTGTGGCGTGGTGCAGCTGTGTCCTTTCAGGAGGTGGTAGGCCTTATACGCCTTCCCTGAACGGTAGTAGCATGTAGCCAGCAGGAAGAGCGCTTCTTCTGAATGGACTGATAGGTGAGAAGAAAAGAAATTCAGAGGAAGCTAAATTTGCAAAGCTAAGAAAATGTAAGGAATAAATGGAATGGACCTCGATACTTAATAAACGTCTTGTACATGTCTTATCTTGTATTGATCAAATGTTTACAATTTTGAAAATAAAACTTTCAACAGATGTCAGAAAAAAAAGCTTATGGCCAGAATACCTCTGTTCCCAACCATTAGAATGTGAAAATATTTTTTTACTCTTCCTTCTGATCACACTGCAGTATTATAGTTTTGTATTCCAGTGCAAATCTCTAAAATATATATATATATATTTTTACCTTGATAAGAAAAATGACAAGAGTTAGTTTTGTGGTTAAAACAACAACAAATATCTGCCCAGAAAAATCTAGTTTTCATACCCTATTAACAGATATTTGTTTAAAGCATTAGGCCTATAACTCTCTTAATTTTGTTCAGTTTCTCAGAAAACAAGACGTCATATATTCAGTTTCCATTTCAAGAAATTGTATCTTGTTTTCGGGATGTTTAGGAGATTTGCATTGGAAAACAAAATACAGATACCGATGAAAATATTCATGTTCTGCAGTGCTTCCAACATTTAATGCCATGACCTTATGACTTCAAGAATTTCTTCTCCAACATTTTAATTTGTGGAAGGTTGAATTAGCCTGTATAAGATTAATTTTAAAAACAACAATGCATGAAGCACAAGTTACTTTACACCATTTTTCTTCATGGGTGAAATCAATAAAAATGTCAGCTTTCATTTTGAGTCACACAAACTTGTTTTAATGGGATGCCTGAAATGCCAGCTCTGAAAGACGAGGGGAAATGGAGGATGCTGTCTGCCTGTATGGAGGACGATTTGTGCAATTACCCTCAGCATAGAGTCTCTCTGCCAGGAATACTGCATCTCGGTAGGCGTAGTGGTTCAGAGCATGCCAGACAGCAGCCTATGGAGCAAAACACAACGGCTGTTACCTTCATCCCTTTTACAGTTGATGAAACGGATTGTGCGTCACAACAGAGATAAACCATAGCACTTTATGAATTAGGGTTAATGATTTTATTACCACCTGACAGCAAGTATACACTTCTGAACATCACCATTACAAAAGAAGTGGGCTTCCACATAAACAATGATACTGACTGCAGAGATTGTTTTTTACATATATATACCATGTATATGAAATTTTACATATATCATGAAATGAAATCTGCTGTCAGTAAGTCACGTCTTGATCACAGTTTTATGAAATGGTGAAAGATTTCAGACACTATATACAAAGTCTGAAGATAAGGAGGGAAACCAGATGATGTTGACAGACGAGATAAACATAGGCGCGCTTGGACGCCCTAAAATACTGTCTAGTTAGGCTGCTCGTTCTTGATTTGAGACACAACCAATGTACACATTGTACATACATTTGAACTGACAGACACACACACACAGACACAGACACAGGTTTAGCAGCTGTGCTTGATGAACCGTTGGCTAGTTGGTAACGTTATTTGACAAAGACTTACTAAACAAACATCCTTTGACGTTTGTTGGCCCATTAAACATCATACCATCATACAATTTAAAGTCCAACCTAAAAAGGAAATCATATGATATGTTTTTATCGTTGATGAGCTTCTATTTCAGACAACTGACCAGCTCCAGAAATTGCTAATGCACCAAATCTCTTCAAATGCACTAATTTGTGTCAACTTTACTCTTCATATATTTCGTGTTTGTGAATACCAGTCATCTCTGTAAACATTCAATTTCACGACTTAATTATCCTCATCCCCGCGATATTTTAACGTAAACGTCAAAATAAAACATCACTATCCAAACATAAATCCCAATAAATCAGAGATAGCTGGCTAACCTGCAAGACAACACATTAGCTTCCTTGAAAACTACTAACAAGCAAACTGCCCCGAGTTGACAAGCATCGAGTTTATTACAACAGCTATTGTAAATTAAAATAAAAGCAATGTGTGGGATGTTTAAAGGCAGGTTTTGTGTGAAGTAAAGGGCATAGGCCGTTAGCATTAGCTGCTAACTAAAGCCGCGGTGTAGCAGTGTTCAATCATCCGGTCTCTCGCGCTGGATAAAAGTCTTCTCCCGCAACAGTGTCTGCAACAGAGCGCTTTAACGTTTAGCTAAAATACCTGGACAGGTTCCTGCAACACCGTCATTCCGTAGCCAGGCTCCTCTTCACCACCTTTTGTTTTGGGTTCTTTGCTCCTTCTTCAGTTGCCTTCTTAGCTCAGTATCCACTCCAGGCCAGAAGTAGCAAAACTAGCATCGAAGATTTGAACATTCCAACCGTTATCGGTGAATCCGGAAATGCCCGAACACGACCGATTCAAATACATACTTTCCGACAAGGGCCGAAGTCTGACGGAAATTTCCGATTAGGAAAACTCAATTTTCGGAATCATAAGGTGAAATTCAGGTAAAACTGACATAAAATGTCAACTAAGTATAGTGTTGTTAAGTTAAGCTTTAACAAATTATAATATTAAACCTCAATACAACACCGTTTTTACAATTTAAATGGGCAATTTCTTTATTTGTTTGTAAAACATAATCATCTATAGTATTTATGGGGACCAAATAAGCTGGTGACAATACAAAGAAAAGTTAAAAGTTATTACTGCACCCCCAAAATTGAAAGCAAGCTAAACTAGCATAGCCTACTTTACCTAAACAGATAGCAATAACATGCATGAGATGTAATAAACAATACTATAGTATGCTATACTATACTATATACACTATATTCTGATGGAAAGATGGAAATTGAGAGAGTTATAAGTGTTTCGTAAGGCATCATCATCTTCAGTCTCACTTTCTGTCCAAAAATTGTGCATATGTTTATGGGGACAAAATGACTCTACAAAAATTGGCAATATCCAAAAACCTTGTACTTGTACCTTGTACCTTGAAATAGTTTTGGCCCCCATAAGGGAAATTATAAATCATACAGAATTACGTTTTTTGATAGTCTAAAAATGCAGAAAGTTGATGGGTAGGTTTAGGTGTATGGGTTAATGGATAGAAAAGACAGTTATAAAAACCACTATGTTTATAGAATGTCCCCATAAAACATGGAAACCCAACATGTGTGTGTACTGAAATGGTAAGCCAATCACATCAAACACCAATTCAATCACCAATTTGAACATAAAAAAAGTTTTTAGTGTAATTCAGTAACAATTACAAAAACCAAAACTACTGGCTACTTTTTTATGTGGCTTGGTCTGAAGTTGGTCTGAAGATATCTTGATCAGATCACTGCACTCAGTGTGATACATTTCTCACTTAATAAGACTGCCCTCAAACAGAAACATAAACAGATGTCTTTAGCCCAAAGGGGGTATTTTGTGATTATGATATATTGGCCAGAATCTGTATTTCCCAAATGTCAGACAAGAATTCTAATACTGAACTGCTCATATCATCTTTTCAATGCAGTGACTTCATGAGGGGTATTCAGTCCAAATGCATGTCTTTTTAACTTGTACATAATAATTCCATGCATTTATATAGCGCTTTTCTTGGCACTCAAAGAGCTTTACATCGTCAGGGGGATCTCCTCATCCACCACAAGTGTGCAGCATCCACCTGGATGATTTGACGGCAGCCATACTGGGCCAGAACGCCCACCAGAGAGGAGAGGAGACAGAGTGATGAGGCCAATTAGCAGATATGGGGATTGTTAGGAGGCCATGATGCCAAGGTCACACCTCTACTCTTTTTGAAAGACATCCTGGGATTTTTAATGGCCACAGAGAGTCAGGACCTTGGTTTAATGTCTCATCCAAAGACGGTGCTTGTTAACAGTATAGTGTCCCCATCACTACACTACACCCCCTGCTGGCCTCACCAGCACCTCTTCCAGCAGCAACCTAGTTTTCTCAGAAGTTCTCCCATCCAGGTACTGACCAGGCTCAGCCCTGCTTAGCTTCAGTGGGCAACTGGTCTTGGGCTCCAGTCTCCAGGGTGATATGGCTGCCGACATCAGTGTCTTGCCAATGTATTAGTAGCAGTAACATGGCATGGCTTTGCAACATTTGTTATATAATATTTATATTACCTACTAAATAATATGCTCAAATGAAAAGTAAGATTGCTGCCCCAACAAACACTGAATTCCAGCAAACTGTAGCAAAATAAAAAAAGACAGCTGATTCAAAACATGCAATCCAACAGACAAATATGCAATGCTTTTCCTGCTGTTTGTCAGGTGTGACAGTGTGAACTTGCCTTAACAGTGGATGCAGATGTGCTCCATTAGATGGCACTAGTGCTATTCATAATACATCTTGTCTGCATCTCTATGCTGACAGTTCATAAAGCTAATCCTATATAATATCACTTTTATATGCAGAAAACATTGATCTATATTACATACATATTACAGACATATTTGAAGGTTTGCTCAGCAATGAATCTTTTGACAGTCCAAACATCTGATTAAAACTTTACAATAATTCACAAGAAATCTACACGACTCCAGTCCATCTGTGTATTTATGTTTGTAATAAACAAATCCATCATTACACATTTTTAACTTCAAGCTGTTGCTGACTCTCAATCTGCTTGAACTCTTATTCTGACGGCACCCATTCACTGAAGAGGACTTGTGAGCAAGTGATGCAATACTACATTTTCCAAATCTGTTTTAACTAAGGGAACCAACTTCTCTACATCTTGGATGACCTAAGGTGGGCATTTTTTTTTTAATATGGCTTTTTTTATGTACTACAATACTGAGACGCAGACAATTGCTACTATCTGCAATAAGTAGAATAAATAGCAGAAAATCGCAAATAGCTGCTGCCCTTTTTTTTGTTAGTTAGTCAGTGAAATAATGCATTGATACTCATTAATATGATGCAATGACACTGAAGTGTTTAAGCGGCCATTGTATATAGGCAAATGCATTCCACTACTCCAGGCTTATTTGAATGCTGGATGCATCCTCTTGGGTCTAATAAAAACTTAATGAAAGTTCCTTGTAGGTTGAATGAGTATCTCAGATTCTGCACTCTAAATTTACTCTCTTCAGTTAAAGTGACACACTTAATTGATTGGAGTTGGGATGAACTCCAGCACGGGATTGAGGATACTGGGATACGATCCTAGGGCACACCAGCACTGATGATGTGACATGCTCAGCTGGGATGATGTGGCACTGGGTCGATAAGTAATTTAGCTGTGGTATGTTCAGCTGGGTGCTGCATTTACAACATTTAGATAGCGCAACACTTTTAGATCAAGTCTGGTAATTCACACTGTGAACATCAGCCAAAACCAATGCAATTCTGCACCATGTCGGATTTAGAAAGAAGTTGGCCTTTAAAGCGCATCACAGTTTACTGCATTTTGAATGAAAGAATATGATCTAACAGTAGTCTAGCTTGAGCTAGTTTTAAACATTACACATCACATCTGCATGCATTCCTTTAAAAAAAATAGCATTTTTAGCTGACCTGCTCTTGAAAATGTTCTGTATATTTTATTAATTAATATACATTTTTAATGACATTGGAGATTATTACATACCATTCTACTGGAAAATCCAGACTTTGTTTCCTCTGGTTTTTCATGATGTCTGGTACCTGGTAATGAGATCTATTTACATGTTACTCTACATTTCACTTGGTGGCACTGCAGAACCACGTTCGGCTCAGTCCGATTAGTCATTGATCCTGAAACTCGGCTTCTAAGAGTAATGGAACATGTTAGTGATTACAGCTTTATATATTAAACAGTTTTTTGAGAATAGCTATGCCTTGAGGGCACATGGACTTTTGGGAGAGAGGAAGAATGGCTCACTGATTTTCATTAAGGTTTGGGAGAAGTCCATCGGGACACTTTTTGATTTGAATCTACTTTCTCTTAGAACTAATTACATTTTCTTAACCGAATTTGTAATGATATGGTGGTTAACAGTGGTTCGATGATGGTATATAAGATGCCTAAACAACAAGCCAGTTTTACGAAAAACAACACTGATTCACACCAAATGCTTGCAGACAGTCTTTCCTGTCTCACTGGGAATAAACATTGTAATTTTATTGTAGGTTCATGTTTATAATATCTATAGCTCAGACCTCTTTTGTGAATTTATTACATATTTTGGCTAATTTGTACCTGCCAGCAAGAATTTACTACTTTCAGCTTAGTTTGACATATTTTACCATGTTTAAATCCATTCTGCAGAGCTCCACAATTACTGAACAAAATGTGAAAAAAAGTCTGTAGATTCTGTCTGCCTGCATACGGGCTGAGAGAATCATATGAAAACATTGTTATTGTTCAAAGATGTTTGATGTTGCATTACCATCGACTTGCACTCCCCATGAGAAGCTTTATTATTATTATTATTAGATGTTGCAGATGATATTTTCCTTTTTAGATGTAATGACCTAAATTTGGTCCCACTGGTATTTGTTTATGCTCCGAGACATCAAACAAAAGAAAATCAATTAAAGAACAAAACCAGCACTAAGAAAAGACTCGTTTGGCATTAGATCTAATCATTCTGAGATACAGCAGACCTCAATCACTGTCACAAATCACCCCACCAAATATACAAGATGTTGTTTTGTGGTAAATACAGTAAATGTGGTTTTAGTTTGTTCTCTTTGGGGCTCTTTGGGGTTCTTTGGGTGGTGGTGGGGGGGGGGGGGGGTGGTCATCCATGGGAAATAAATATTAATCTCAAATCCATATGCTGCGAGTGTGGCTATTTCAGAGCATCATAAAATCAGCATGTCCATTTCTTCCCACGCCAGGCTTCCTCATTCAGCTGCCCAGTTCTGATCAAGGCCCAAGCCGCCTGGTTCGCTCCATGCTGCCCTTTGTGACATATAACCGCATTCGCTTCTGTTGATATTGCTCAAGATTGAAACCAAACATCTTATCCTTATTCTGGGTACACATCAAAAGATTTTTTCATCATATAAGATTTTCAAAATAGACCACAAACATGAGGATAAAAAAATCCTAGATTTAACCGCTTTGCTCAACCGTATATGTATAAAAAAAAATTGAATCACAGCTTTCATGGTTTTTTAACTTAAGGCTTAATTAATATGGACCACTCATATTATGTAAGGAAATTAAACAGCAGTGTTATTTAGCCAGGAAACCATGACCTGTGGAGGTGGGACCATGAGTGGCTCTTATTCAAATGGGAGCAACACAGTTTTACATTGCCACAAGAGAGTCAGTGGGCACTCTGAGATCATATCAAGCTAAGAGAACTTGGTCCTGGATCCATTTTACAATTCATGGTTACAAATGGGAAATCAAGGCCAAATTCTAACACATTGGATGAAATAATCATCTGTTCTCAGGCATCTGCTTGTTTCAAGTTGTTTAGTTTCAAATTTCAGTCGTTTATTCAAAATACACCATAGATGACATATCAAATGTTTAAACTGAGAAAATGTATAATTTGAAGGGAAAAATAAGTTTATTTTAAATATCACAGAATCAACACATCTAACACATCCTGGATCAACATTATTGTCCAAAAATATAAACTTAACCCAATCCCTACCCTTAAACCTAACCCTACACATAATTTATTCCTAAAATCAGTGGGAAATTATGGCTGATTAACAAGAGTGTAGAAGAACCTAACCCTGATTGTAGGCCTAAAACAGATATTTCTTGAAAAGTTATATCTCAATTCTGATTGGTTGATTGGAATGTTGTTCCAGGATCAACAAGGATGTTGATCCAGGAACATGTTGTACTTGGTGAAATCATGCTCACTGTGTGGCATCCCCTCTTCTTTTTATAACAGTCTACAAACGTCTGGGGACTGAGGAGACCAGTTGCCCAAGTTTAGGAATAGGAATGTTGTCCCATTCTTGTCTAATACAGGCTTCTAGTTGCTCAACTGTCTTAGGTCTTCTTTGCCACATCTTCCTCTTAATGATGTGCCAACTGTTTTCTATGGGTGAAAGATCTGGACTGCAGGCTTGCCATTTCAGTACCCGGATCCTTCCTCTACGCAGTCATGATGTTGTAATTGATGAAGAATGTGGTCTGGCATTGTCATGTTGGAAAATGCAAGGTCTTCCATGAAAGAGACGACATCTGGATGGGAGCATACGTTGTTCTAGAACTTGGATACACCTTTCAGCATTGATTGTGCCTTTCTATTTGTGTAAGCTGCCTATGCCACACGCACTCATGCAACCCCATACCATCAGAGATGCAGGCTTCTGAACTGAGCGCTGACAACAACTTGGGTTGTCCTTGTCCTCTTTAGTCCGGATGAAATGGCGTCCAAGTTTTCCAAAAAGAACTTCAAATTTTGATTTGTCTGACCACAGAACAGTTTTCCACTTTGCCATGGTCCATTTTAAATGAGTCTTGGCCCAGAGGAAAACGCCTGCACTTCTGGATCATGTTTAGATGTGGTTTCTTTTTTGACCTATAGAGTTTTAGCAGGTAATGACAAATGGCACGGTGGATTGTGTTCAACGACAATGCTTTGTGGAAGTATTCCTGAACCCATGTTGTGATTTCCATTACAGTAGCATTCCTGTATGTGATGCAGTGCCGTCTAAGGGCCAGAAGATCACAGGCATCCAGTATGGTTTTCTGGCCTTGACCCTTACACACAGAGATTGTTCCAGATTCTCTGAATCTTTGGATGATATTATGCACTGTAGGTGATGATAACTTCAAACTCTTTGAAATTTTTCTCTGAGAAACTCCTTTCTTATATTGCTACATTATTTTTTGCCGCAGCATTGGGGGAATTGGTGATCCTCTGCCCATCTTGACTTCTGAGAGACACTGCCACTCTGAGAGGCTCTTTTTATACCCAATCATATTGCCAATCGACCTAATAAGTTGCAAATCGGTCCTCCAGCAGTTTCTTATATGTACATTTAAGTTTTCCGGCCTCTTATTGCTACCTGTCCCAATTTTTTTGGAATGTGTAGCTCTCATGAAATCCAAAATGAGCCGATATTTGGCTTGGCATTTCAAAATGTCTCACTTTCAACATTTGATATGTTATCAATATTCTATTGTGAATAAAACATAAATTTATGAGATTTGTAAATGATTCCATTCCTTTTTTTACTCACAATTTGTACAGTGTCCCAACTTTTTTGAAATCAGGTTTGTAATAATAATACATTTTATCTGTAATGCACCTTTCTCAAACTCTAACCTCTACTGCCACAGTAAGTGCCATTGAGATAAATGGGAAAAAAACAGACAGGGTTCTTGCCACATTATAGACATTCTTGGTTTGAACATATGGAAAACCTGAAATGTCTATGGAAAGGAATCAATAATCTGCATCGCCTGTAGATTTTTTTAACAAGTAACTGAGGACTTAAATTTACTCATGGGTGTCGCTAGGACATTTTTAGGGGAGCTATGTGCTGACTTCGGAAACTTAAAACTGGACTTCAAGCAGCTTGGATCATGTGCCTCTAAAGTCTTCCCTCAGACTTCAGACCTTGATTTCCAAATTAAATGCAATTTTTTTTCTTTTCCCTAGTCCAGTTAATATGCTTCTGATATTGTCTCTGTTTCAGAAGTGGCTTGGGAGCCCTTTTCCTGAAGACGTGTGGTGACTCTTGATTCACTGACTCCATCTTCAGTCCACTCCTTGTGAAGTTTTCCCAAGTGTTTGAATGCTCTTTGCTTGACAGTATTCTTAAGCTTGGTGTCATCCCTGTTGCTTGTGCACCTTTTCCTTCCCAATTTCTTCCTTCCAATCAACTTTGCATTTAAAGGGGTCCTAAATTTTTCCTTTCTCTTTGGTGTGTTAAAAGCTCTTGGTGAATAAAGACGATCTGTAAGGTTGCAAAGACTAAAGTTTCAAAACCAAAGAGATAAAAGTTAAGACTCCTAAAACGGTTAACTCTAACATGCCCCCACATGTCTACATCACTGTGTGGGAAGATTTGAATAACACTGACCAAATTTTCAAGCAAAGAAAGAAAGTGTTACTTTTATTCTCACTGTTGCCACTAACACAATTTTGGGGAGATGCTGTGTGCTTCATTGTGAGAGTGAAACTACTGTTTTTGTTTTCCAAAAGAGGATGATATCAGCTTCGTCATACCTAGAGCTGATCTGTGCTTTAAAGCTGAGGAAATACATAAACTTTGCAATGTGGATTGTCGGATCGGCTTTCACTGTAGATGAAGCTGAGTCCAGCCCGGGGTCATCAAATGTGGTTGCCACAATCCCGCCAACTGCTCCTTCTTTGATTCGGCTGGCCGTTCCTCACTCAAGCCCACGGCGTGTGGCACTGTGTGATGCATTTTATGGAGCACTGTTTCCTTAATCTGCAGAGTAGCCTACAATGGGTCTGTGATCAAAGGCTATTCTAATTAATGTCCCCAATGGATGCAACAAATGCCTCGTTTGTAATGGGTTTTATTGGTTTTGTCTTATCGAGCCAGGACACGGCATCACAGTATGTTAAGGGGCGTAAAATTTCCATCACACACTTGAGGTATTCGGCCAATCACAATGCACAGGATAGCTGGCCAATAAAAGAACACCTCGCTTTTCAGAACATTGAGCTTTGTAAAATCGTCACGATTCAGAAAGGTGGGGCATAGAGGAGGCATTTTTTTTTTTACCTTAAACCGCATAAACACATGACAATGTTCTTTTTGCAAGGTCATATGACCCCTTTAATATGCCTTGATACAGCACTCTGTGAACAGTCACCCCTTTCAGTAATGTCCTTCTGTGACTTACTTTCTTTGTTGAGGGTGTCAGTGATTGTCTTCAGGACACACTGGTGTCAAAAGTATTCACATTCATTACTCAAGTAGAAGTATATATATACTAGGGTTTAAAAAGATTTTTGTAGAAGTTGAAGTATCAACTCAAGCTTTTTACTCAAGTAAAAGTTTAAAAATACTGGTTTCAAAACTACTTAAAGTGTAAAAGTACAATTAATGTAAGGGAAAAAAAATGCCATTAAGAACAAAAGCTTAGACCACGCCACAGGGGTACAGTAACTACCCCACACCCTTAAAAAAAACATTTTTTCTAAAGACCCCCCCCCCCCACACACACATGGGTAACATTAAAGAACATTACAAATATTTAAAATAAATCCATAACTTTCACACGCTCCTTGGATGCTCTCATTTCTCAAGTTGTGCTTCCCTTAATCTAAGGCTAATAAATGCATTTCACAATCTGGGTCATTATTTAATACAAAACCACACATAATGTTTCTACTATATCTCTGTCAATCACTCTGTTATTTAGTTAAGATGAGTGCTGTCTGTCACTGTCTTTAATCAGTTCTGTGAAATACTGTATGGTCATTCTTTATAAAGTAGCAACAATGTCGTTTGTAAAGTACAGTACTGTGCAAAAGTCTTAGGCACGTTAGTATTTTCACCCCAAAAAAGGGTTTTAAGCCAGTTATTTATATCTTTTGCTGTAGTGTGTCAGTAGAAAATATCCGTTTGCCATTAATTTTAGTAATAATCTAGTGCGATTTTGAATGCACAAGCAGTCTGACAACGGCAAAATGAATGTTTGGAAATGTAAACTGATATTTTCTACTGACACACTACAGCAAAATATATAAATAACTGGCAGAACACCATTCCTTTGGGTGAAAATACTAACGTGCCTAAGACTTGCACAGTAGTGTATGTATAAAGTACATTTGATTAAATTAAGTATATTTAAATGAGTACAATTGAAGTATGCCTTCGTTCATTTGTGTTAAGGGCTAGATTTTCACTGGAGGAAACAGCTGCGGTGTGATGAGCGGTGAACAGAGAGAAAACTTTACAGTAGATGAGAAACCGACTGCTCCCTCGTGACCTTTTGTAAACTGTATTTATGACAAAGAACTGCACAGATAGAGATATTCTAACAATCTATCGATAAACACACACCTTGTGTCCTCTGTTTCTTGTGTACTCGCGCTGCTCCGCGGGGACTGACTCTGCAGCGATCACAAATTTGTGTACAGTTTATGGAGCTAAATGCTATAGCCCCGCTAAAAAAGCATAGCGACGCCCATGCTTCCTGTGTAGGCCTACATTTCGGAGAACCAGGACAAACATTTCAATCGATCACTCAGGCATTTAAGAGGCACCAAAATGAGGCACCGAAATCTGCGTCCTTATTCGGTTCGGTGCATACCGGTTCCATACCCAACTCTACTTTTAAGAAATACATTTTTTGATAAATGAACCCAAAATTGGCTATGTCCTTGCTGGAGTGTGATGTGATTTGTGTCATGTGCAGGTGCGATGGATCGCATACAAACCAATAGGGTGTTGGAATTGTATATTTTTATACTTCTCTTTCAACCACAATCAAATTCACTCCATCCGGATGGCGCAATTTATCTGGATAGACTTTTTTTTTTTTTTGAATGATGACAAGCTGGAATGGCTTACACTTATTTTTAAAATGTAAGGAGTAGAAAGTACAGATACTTATGTGAAAATGTAAGGAGTAGAAGTAAAACATTTTGTTCTTATTCAATAGTGTAAGCAGTCAAACTGATAATGCAGTATTGTTAAATAGTAGTTTTAAAGGGTTCATCGGATGCCCATTTTCCACAAGTTGATATGATTCTTTAGGATCTTGATGAAAAGTCTACAATATACTTTGGTTAGAATTTCTCAGTGGTAGTGTAAAAAGCACCCTTTTTACTTTATCAAAAACAGCTCTGCAGAAATCAACCTGATTTTTGGAAGTGTCTTTAAATGCTAATGAGCTCTGCTGCCCCCGCTCCTGTATTCTGTGGGCTGATTAACCATGCTCTGAGAGACTGTTTACTTTAGCCACATTTAGCTGCAAAAATTGCTAACCAGCACGTTATTAGGAACAGCTATTGCAAAGATTCATGAAAAAAAAAACAAAAAAAACCTTTCACTTCTGCCAGAAGTGAAGCTCGATCACGAATGATTCAGGTGAACATAAACGTATTTAGGTAGATCGGGGGTGCATTCCCTTCACAAACAAGAGTAATCCACTGCATCTTTAGCGGCTCAGATGTCGGGAGTAAATGACGACTGCTATGTTCATTATAACATCCAACAACAGAACACCTTGATCGCTTAGGAGTCATTCTTGTCTAGATCTGCTCCGGCGGTAAAACAATGCTCACTCAAGGTAAAACGGCACTGTCAATCAACTATAGTGGGGCCTTCATCTTTATGATGTGACAGACAAGAAGCTGAGAATGGCCTGATTTGAAAAAAGGGGATATTATTTTTAGGGATTAAACAAAAACCACTGAGTGGATTTTTATCATTAGGTGTGTTCAAACAACATGTAAAAGTGAATTTAGCATCTGATGAGCCCTTTAAACTCCATGTAAGGAAGCCAAAAGCAACAATAGCAAGCAATCCAAACTCCATCATGTGACATAAATGGAGAAAACCAGTCTAGGGTATCAGCTTTCCTCTTGCCAAATGATCAAACACAATGTGATTTATGATTCCAGTCTGCATCAGATTTGTGGATTTGTATTATTTAAAAAATGTAATCCAGCTCCTTCTGTAAACCAGAATACAAACTGTCAGCATTAGGTGTGAGAGGGCTTTACTATACAG
The DNA here is from genome assembly GCF_023724105.1 of Carassius gibelio. Classification (NCBI taxonomy): domain Eukaryota; kingdom Metazoa; phylum Chordata; class Actinopteri; order Cypriniformes; family Cyprinidae; genus Carassius; species Carassius gibelio. Next base: position 25,575,039 of record NC_068398.1, on the reverse strand, counting down.
TCAATTCCTAATGTATAAAATTAGGTCTCTTCCTAATTTCTTTCTTCCTCTAAATATCTTGTTTACTTCAGAAATACATCAAATTACAGAAGTAAATGGCAGTTCACAAACACGCCGTCTTCTACTTGGTTGATCTTTGACCTCATGAAGATGTATTTAAAGAGTGATGTGATGTTTACTCATTAGCACCATGTTCTATCTGAAATTGCTTGGCATGACATTGAAGCTTCAGGGTCAATTTTCAGGCTTCTTCCTTTGTTAGAGGGGGCTGGGTTTATTGAAGTCATGGTGGGAGCTCTACAAAACCAGAGAAAAACACTGAGAAGCGTCTAAGCTGTTTTGACACCTTGTTGTTCATTAAGGCAATGTGCTATTGGCATGAGATGTCCCTTTAAATAGAACACAAGCCATTTAGTTTTCTCTTAGCTCTAAACAGGTCTTTGTTTGTCCTCTTCTTGCTTAGCATTATGAAAGACGTTTTAATTTGTTGTCATTTAGTTTTACTTAGGCAAAATAATACATGTGCTATTGGTCACCTATTTGATTCCTGATGTTCACAATGCACAAAACCTTTGCAGAAAGTGGTCAGAAAGTACAAAAGTATATGGAAGGAGACATACTGGAAAACATAATGTGAAAAATTACATAATACATTTCCATATATGGGAAACTAGTGTTCATACTTTTCAATACTTCTATATATACATGAAGCATGCATTGATAGAGAACAATATATACAGGAATAAAGAAAAATACTGCACTACATTTGACATGTAATAACTTTAAGAACTTTAATTCATTTCTATTTCATGACTTAACTCTGAACACATATTCATAAACATTTATCTCACTGTATTGGTTGAATACAATGGTATGCAAGTAAAAAGTGTTAGCTGAAAACAAATATTGAAATTTTAGGATTAGGGTTTTTGGAGCATTAGATGAATTGGTGGATGTAAAATGTAAAATAGGCTGTATAATATCTAAACAAATACAAATATATTAATATATATCACAATTCATATTTTCCTCATACACTGAACATCTCATATAAATGTGAACATATAGTACATATTTGTTCAGATTTATTAATACATACACAGTGCCATATTTTATCACATGTACAGCATCTATATATTATGAGTGTCAGTTCCTTATGTATCATATTTTATGTTTTAATAATTAAGACAACATATTATTCTGGAAAATTCGAAATACATTCAATTATTAAATATACTGATTGTTCATAAGGAAATATATTTAAGATGTTCTTTAAGAATGGATAATATTACACCTGTTATTGTTTCTGAGTTAAATCTTAAAAGACATATATGATGCTTTAAGTGAGGGGAATTCAGTTAAACGCTTCATCGTTGCCCCCCCCCCCCCCCCCCCCCCCCAAAAAAAAAAAACAGATGAATTGCTTGTGTATTTTCTACTTATATCTGGATCAATATTTTGTGGTACTTGAAGAAATTCTTAGAGAAATTAGATTTGGAATTATTATTTGCATTATTTGATTTTTGAGTAAAAATAAAAAAAACATGACCACAGGGAAATTGCGTGCAAACGGAGCCTTTTTAAAATTGTGTCAAATGCTGTGCCTGATGTTTACGATAATTAAATTAACTGCAAGGTTTATTTGCCCTAGTGAGGTTAGATTGCTACAGATTTGTTGAGATTGTTTAGTTGTCATTGCTTGAGGGCGCGTGCATGATTTAATATCTTTTCTGAGTGAAGCTTGAAATACAATGAAAGAGACTGAGACTGCATTTAGGGGAACAGTTTAGTTTTCCCGCTCTAAAAGGTCTTAAAGGCTTTTCCTCATGAATGCACGTAAATGCACACATATTCTCAAAGGTCAAACAATGTCTGTGTCCACATGATGAGATTGGGGTCACAACCTTTTACTCTTGAGACACAATTGCCTGGAAGACAGCAGGTCAAAAACTATTGGGCACTAATCTCACAAACTGGATGAATTCGATCCCAGAGGTCAAAACAGAGAGACTGTGATCACGCTGTCTATTTATTTGTCCCTTGAGGGCATATGAGAGGAAACATCATACCGAATCTCAAATTTAATTTCACAAGGAAACCAAATATATATTTACAATGGAAGGTTTTAGAACCACTTATATTAAATATATTGAAACAGGAGCATAGTCACAGTGAGTGGACTTATGCCCCATTCCAGCAGATTTGAGAGCATGTAACTGCATCTGATTGTGTCAATTAGTATTCGTTAGTGTCATCCAGTGACGTGTGTGTGTGTGTGTGTATATATTTGTTCTAAAGCTGTTTGCCTAGATGCAGTTATAAGGGTTTATGCTCATGGACTGGTATTGATATTGTCTGAACCATATCATTGTCATTTGTTTTTGTGTTAATGACAGATAGTGGTGAGAAACAAGATATGCCATGTTGCTTCAAATTAACATTTAAGGAAATGCATAGCTATTTGGGGGGGGGGGGGGTTTATGTATTTAGCATACAAAATAATTAATTTTGTAATAATTTCTTGGTAGTGTTAATTGACTGAAATCTAATCTTTGTTTTTGTCCTCATCACCTGTGCTCAGTTTTATTTGGTTCATGTCTTTTACAGCACATCACTTTATATAAATAAATGTGTAAACATTAACTTCAGACACCTCCATGTTCACTTCCATATGACAGTATTCTATTGCACATGTTTGTCAGTTCAGGGCTGTGAACAGTTTACACTCAAATCTGATATATATATAAAAAAATATTATAATGTTAACCCCCCCTCCCCCAAATAATATAAAGAAATAAATAAAAGAAATAAAAGAAATTGAATCTGAGCAATAAATCAGAAGTGAGAACTAAGACCTGCAATGTGAATACAGCCATGGATACATTCTTTGGTCTTTTTCACAGGGGAAGGACAAAAGCCTTCATTTGATCTCCATTTAATCTCATTACTCTCTAGGAAAAAAATATTGAGATACTACAGAGATCTCAGTTGTGATTTTCCTCCTAAGGGGCAGCTCATATTGACAGACAGTGAAAACATTTCACATTTACATATTTATTAGAAATGATGATTTCTGCAGCAGATGAAAGATATTGATGTTTGTGTTCTGTTTCATGTGGATTTCTATTTTTCCCTTTTCCCCTCTCTGTTTTCATATACAATGTATTATTCATTTCGAAATGACTAAAAATGTAAACTGCTAGCCTTTCATCCTCACCTATGTAAACAAACATACAATAAGATCTGAAAACAGCAAAATGGCAATCGCATTCACAAAGACTGGCTCATTCTTAAATATAGAATGCAATCAATTCTGTGCATAATACTGTTTTCCTTCATTTGCTGTGACATTACTGTAGCTCACAAGGCTCATTGCCCCTATATCATTGTCACACCTGTGTGGTGAACGCTGAATCATTTGCAGCTCTGCAGGAACAGAAGTCACTAAAACTCTTTGACAACTGCCCATGCAGTTTGAGTCATTAAAGGGTTAATACTAAACCAGAGAGTTTGAGCAAAACACTACCCATCTTCCTCCTTTAAAGGGGTCATATGATGTGATTTCAACCTTGGACACTTTGGAGTGTTACAAGCTCTTGGTGCATAAAGACGTTTTGTAATGTTGAAAATACTAAAGCCTCAAATCCGAAGAGATATTCTTTATAAAATTTAACAGTCAACCACTCCCTCCTAAAACGGCTCGTTCTAACACCCGCCCACATATCTACATCATTATGTGGGAAGATTTGCATAATGCTGTCCAAATGTTCATGCAAAGAAAGAAGGCTTAACTTTTGTTCTCGCTGTAGTATTGTTGTTGCTGCCGCCACCATGTTGTAGAGATGTGTGTGTTTAATGGTTAATCCAAAAATCAGAATCAAAACAAGCAGGGGGTCATAACCAAAAATCAGTCCAGAAACAAACAAACAGGAAACAAGAAACTCAAAACACAGGGAACGCGAGGAAACCAGGTGACGGAAAATAAGGACTCCATGACAAGACGGAAAACAGACCGGTTTAAATAGACAGGATAATGACGATGAAAGTGAAGACACCTGAATGCAATTTACAGGTGTGCAATTACCGTGATGAAGGGACAAGGCTTTGTGGTAAATGTAGTGCCTGCAGTGAGGTGCCTACAGGGAAGTGAGACCACTAGTGGAAACCCAGGGAAACACAGACCAGACACTGTGACAACTTTTTATATTTAAAGAATTTGCCACTGATGATTCAAACTTGAGTTTAGAGCAGTGTAGAGTAGCGCTTGTTGTTTGTGTTTTCTCCGATCACAAAGGCAGACATGGTTTTATTTTTACACATTTTTACAACTATATAAAATACAACTATACAGTCATTGAAGCAGGATGGAGACTGTTTCTTCGGGACTGGAATGATGGTGGTAAAAGCATGTGGGGACAACAGCCAGACTAAGTGAGATATTGAAAATGTCTGTGAAGACATCAGTGAGTTCCACTACATAGAGTCTCGGTACGAGCCCAGAAATGTTGTCAGGACCCGGAGCTTTGCGTGCATCGATCCTGCTGAAGGATCTCCTCACGCTGTCCGGGGTCAGCGTCATCACTTGGTCACCGGGACGAGGTGGAGTCTTCTGTGTAGTGGAGCTGTTTTGTTTCTCAAAGTCAGCAAAGAAGGCGTTCACCACCTTCAGCAGAGAGATGTTGCTGTCAAAGGTCCGTGGTGGGGGCTTGTAGTCCATAATGGTCTGTATCCCTTGCCACAGGCTTCGAGTTTCTCTGCTGTCACTGAATTGATGGGCTATCCTCCTGGAGTACTGTCTCTTAGCCTCTCAGGCCCACCCTATCTCCAGCTCTGAAGGCAGCATTCAGCGTCTTCAGGAGTCTGTAGACCTCCCCTGTCATCCACGGCTTCTGATTGGCCCGGACAGTGATGGTCTTTGTGACTGTTACATCATCAATACACATCAAAACACTATTTGGCCAATCAAAATGGACTGGATAGCTGGCCAATCAGAGCACACCTTGCTTTTTAGAATGTTGAGCTTTATAAAAATCAACGCATTTCAGAAAGGTGGGGCATGGAGGAGCAACAATAATGTACAGTATGTGGAAAATGTTTTTTTTTTTAAATCTTAAACCACATAAATACATGAACAGTAACCATGGGTTTAAACTCCGATATTATCTCCTCCCACCATTCCTGTGCTCCTTTCTGAGTATTCAGCCCTGAAATTAGCTGATCTGTGTTTGCCTCTGGCCTGCTGCATCTGATAAAATGGAAGCAATTTGCTCTGTTCCTGTGGAGATGTTGCAGGACTGGACCTACGTCTTTATGAGAGTGTGACCAATTGGGGATGTGCAGTTTCAGAATAAAACAACATTATTGACTCTGTTTAGCATTCCATTACTCGGCTAGCAAGAGCATATTCCTGTGCATATACAGTTGGTTTTGATTATTATGTTCATCATCATCATTCATCATCATTACAGTTTATTATTTACATGCATGTTTTAAAGGCATATCAGTTTAAACTTCTCATATGTTGTTTTCTGAGCACACACATCTGAAGCAAATCCCTAGCACTTACAATAGCCAATTGTGTTTATGCGACACCCTACTGTGATTGGCTGTTGTCACTTTGACGGTAGCATAAGCACCAAGCTTTAAGACACACCCTCCGTCAAGTGTTGAGAGTACACCTGTATTCTGCTACTGCAATTCTCTGTGATGATGAAATAACTCGGAGGATAAAAAAAATCTTTGGTCTGTCCAATGATTGTAAACATTCATTAGGTCCATCAGACTTCAGATATTTTAGCTGTAATCTGACCAAAAATATATATAAAACATTTGAAGTCCTTTTATTTGGAAAACATTATTTAAGACTTTTTAAGGACACACTGGATGCAGGTGATGTGCATGTCTTTCCCAGTACCACCTATTCTATTGCAGCCTATATCAATACTCTATTAATAAACACTACCATAATATGCTCCTGCTAAGTGCAACCCAAGGAAGTCTCAGCCTCAGATGTCATGCTCACGGACCGTTGGCTAAACATCTGATGCATATGCGAAACACAAAAAACTAAACACTTAAGGAGTGTCAAAGTAGTCATTGGATTGGTTGAATTCAACAGGATTTCCGCGAGACATGTGTGTCGTTTTCATTAACATTCCAAAGGCACCAAACCCCCTCATGCAAGAAACGACCTGTGATTGGATGTTTGAAATGTTGGTCAAACGGCCTCATGGGTGGGCTTTGGCTAATGAAAGCTGCCATGAATTCCAGACCTTTAGTCTGAAGGTCTGGCTACACGAGACTAAATCCTTGGTAACCTGTTTCCCAGTAACCCTACTGGTACTTGGATAATTTGCAGTAATCATCTTGCAAATAATTACATTAAAATAAAATATTTGTTTGTCATATAATTATCCTTTAGTCAATTTTATCTCCATCATTTACCGCAGGCATGTTACCTCTTTTCCTGCTCTTCCTGCTTTTTTCCCTGCTTCTGGTTGCCAGAACAGTAAGTCCTCTTCATGTTTAAATTAGCAAATGCAGGAGTAAGCACTGTGCCAGTTTGAAAATGGCAGCCGAAGCATCACGAGGAAAAAGCAAGCACATACAACGTAACACGTTTGGGGGCCCCCTTGGGTGGAAGCAGATGTATTGCTCAATGTTATATTAATAAAGACATTTTCCGATTGTTCAAATGGTCAGCTGTCAGGGGCCCCAGGCCATTGCATGCCCTATTGCTATGCCTCCAAGGACAGGTTTGGGAACCACTGATATAAAGTATTATGCATTTATACTCTGTTTATTTGCCTTCACAGATACAAAGTTTGACATTAATTAGACTTTGTGTTTATTATTATCAGATTTTATTGTCAGGGAGGAGTATGTTGATATCCAAGGTGTGTTAACACAAGCTGGTTGAGTAGTGAATTGATAAACCTGCAATTTTGTTTTTAGAAAAGGGACACGTCTCTGTACTTAACTATCCAAGTGTACAGTATTTGCTCTTTAGATTTTTGTTCGTTGTTCCCAGTAATTTAGTAAAGAAGTGTTCTGCTATCTAATGCTCAACATAATTACCATAATTATGTGGTATCCCTGATTTTAACAGAACAACAATCCTACTACCTTTAGTCCCCATAGTAACTGCTAAGTGGTTTTCCCAAGATCAGCTTAAGAGCTTCTAGAGTGGCGATTTAGGATTTACTTTTACTGTTACAGTATAAACACAATGCTGGCAGGGGACCAGCATTACATTACAGGCACCCCAGGTTGCTCGTAAGATTAGATTCTTAATGGCAGCTGCTGGGATGCCAAATTGGAAAGGTTTTAAGGAGCGGATTCATGACTAACCTGTAAGCCTTTTGGAAGTTTGCCTTGCCCTTGACTAAAGGACAATACTTTAGTTATGCATAAATGTTTCTTAAGATCTTCAGGTGTCAGGTGTGTAACTATAATTTTAAGGGTAACTAAAATTTCCTCAATGTGAAAGTCGTGACATTTGCCAAGCATGGTAACCCATACTCAGTGCTCTGCATTTAACCCATCCAAGTGCACACACACACACACACACACACACACACAGCAGTGAGAAGTGGGCAGCTATAGATCAGGCAACTGGGGTTCAGTGCCTTTTTCTAAGGGCACTTCAGCCATATAACTCCTGCGAGCACCGAGACTCAAACCTGCAACCTTCTGGTTACAAGTCCAACTCTCTAACCATTAGGCCACAGCTGACCCCTATGACCCCTTACATATTTTTTAATATGTAAAAAATAAAACAATTTTAATTCAGTCAGGCAGCCAAAAATAATGTTGCAAGAGTAGCAGTGTAGCGTATCATAATACAACATGACATTTAATTCTTATAATAGTTTTTTTGAGGTGTGCTATAAACAATGCTTCCCACGCTTAAAAAAATACATTATTATTTAAAAAAGATTAACAACGATTGTTGGCGCATGTTTAACAAGGTGACACAATTTCAGTCTTTCTACTTCAAAATTTAATTTAATTTAATTCAGTGTGTTACTTCCCATTTCTTTAGAATGAATTGTGAAAATTGTTTCTATTTTTTATTTTTTTATTCTCTATATCAGTGGTTCTCAAACCTGTCCTGGAGTACCCCCAGCACTGCACATTTTGTATGTCTCCCTCATTTATCCCACCTGATTGAACTCATCAGCTCATTAGTGGAGACTGCAATACCTAAAGTGTATCTAAGGTTTGAGAACCACTGCTATAATCCTCAATATAATGTGATGAGGGAATTATAAATTACTTAACAAGCAAAGTCGAATACAGCAAATGTGTCATAAATGACGTGAAAGTGATTATTTAAAAAATGATGCCTATGAAATAATGACAAGAAAACACATCTTTTTATTGAGTTGGCACAAGTTGCACACAATAACATTGTAGCCGGTCTAATTCACAAATAAATTACTGTAATGAACCACTTCTTTTTAGTGAATCAAAAGCATACCGGGTTGCCAGTGAAGTCTGCTTCATGAACAAGTGACTCTTATGAACAGAATCTTTTTTAGTGAATCAAAAACATACAATACCACCTGTGTAATGTAAACATTGACAAATTCATCTCTTGAATTGGTCCTTGTAGTGAACTGTTCAAAAAGACTCATAGATATTTAGAATTAATCAGGTAATTTATTCACTGAATAACCTGACTAAATCCATCGGAGAAGTTACTGAATAAACATCACCAAATCCAAATCGAATCGAAAGATTGTGCTAATTGAAACTGAATCAGGAATTGTGTAGGAGCCATACTGACTACATTAGTCTAGTATAATAATACCTAAGAAAACTATCATTACAAGCCAAACCAAAATACAGAAAGAGACAAACACTCACATGTAGTGATGCCATACTCCAATTAACTGCACAAAGAACTGTGTTATGAAAGACAAAATTAATACAAACCTCCCCTAAAGATTGAATTAAATGTCTAATGACTATATGGAGCAATGCCAGAGAACCTAGTCCAGCTCTGCATCTCAATACATTTTTCTCACTTCATTTATCCAGGCTGCTTATGTGCTTAAAATGTCCACACATAGGTTCTGGTCCATTTCTCTTCTGTTTCACCACAGTAAGTCGTCTTGATAAAAATTTCTGTCCACTTTCTGGGATGTACCGTTACGAGCCCATCTGTGAGGTGTGAATGGAAAAGCTGTCAGCTAGATGTGTTGAACAGCTGAAAGCTGTGAAAATGTTGACGCAAGCCATATTTGTGCCCATGTCCAGAAATAAATCTACTAACTGTTTGGAGTGCCAATTCAGGTATTTATCCATTAGGACACCACATCTCCTTCAGATGTCACTTAATCACTGCAACATCAAAGTTATTATTATTATTATTTTTTAAGTCAAAGGATTCTCTTGAATTAAATTATGGTAAAGTACAATTTTCTGATCTCTCAAAATACCTAATACTTTAAAGGATTTTTTAGGCTATAGTTATAAATCATTTCGCAGTAGTTGGCGACAAAAAAAAACTCTCTTTGTGAGTTACTAAAGCCCAGTTCACACCAAGAATGATAACTATAAAGATAACGATATTAGCGTCTGTTTATTCTGAGCGCACGTGTGCCTGCCTCGAGAACTGATTCATTCAAAACGCATTGATTCACACATTAATGTCTGAAATGTTCAACCAGTTTGTTCCATAACAGCTCACTACTAACACAACAGATGTGCAACAACACATTTTTTTGCTTTGTTTTGAAAAAAATTTCATTGGTGGGGAAAAAAGACAAAGCAATTGTCGCCAAATCAGTATTAACTTCTTTATAAAGCTAAAAGCAATATGACATTCACAATCATTTTGCTTGTCTGAATCAGCAAAGCTGTTTTGATATATGCTAAAACATAAACATACAATATGGATGTACTGACAGCATAACACAAAGTATTCAGATATGCATAGATTTAGAAACTTCAACTTCAGATCAATTACAAAACAATAACAAACCCCAAAACAATAAAGGCTAACCATTTCACTGTTGAAAAGTGCACAGGCGCAGTGATATTATGCAGTGCCTGACATTAGTCCCTATCACTGCACCTGCTGCACCAATGGCACGGCAGTGTAGTGTAGTTCCTAGCCATATCGTCCTAGAAAATCGCAACTTTTAATTTCCCGTCAGTCTTAGTACATGATGTAACTACAGAAGAGTCAAGTTTTAAATCAGAAAAATATAAAACTCTTTGGTCATTTTTGAACGAGATGCTTAGGGTCTAATCGGATTCAATGATCTGTTAAGCTACATCTAAATTGCTACTGCCAGACCTGGGGATCGGGCGAATGGATTCGAAGATGGTAAAACTCAACTGTTTAACTCTAAGGGAGTTGGAAAATGAGCGATTTTCAAAAAAAGTGGAGTGTTCCTTTAATTATAAGAATGATAACATCTTTTTTTAAAAACAAGATCAGTACTGAATTTCAAATTTACATTTACAAGTGTTATATACACATATATATCTGCAGCTCTGCTCACACATGCTGTTCTTCTCTAACCTGAGCATACCTGCACACCCACAATGCTCTTTTGTCACTTCAATTTGGACGTCGAGGCAGCAGAGTGAACTTAAAGAGTGAATCACATTTAAACATCTGAGTTCACATTTAAAGATCATCAAGAAAGCTCCACTTGAACCAAGCAGAACATAACATAGTGTGATGCTTTCTGCTGTCAGAAATCTTGATGAGAACCATATGGAAAAAAATGTATCATAGTATGCTATATCAGAGTATGAAAAAAAGCACTGTTTGCTGCTGTCAATTAGAAGAAGTGCGACATTGTCTCAAGAACAGACAACATTTTGAATCTGTTTACTATTTTTTTTATAAACTCTAGTTATATTTGGGACTGCAACCAAAAATCCTTATAAAATTAAACATCTCTGGCACTTGTGGGCAAAATCTCTAAGGAAATAAATATTCATTTTAGTATTTCCAGAAGCTGGTGGTAAACCACAACTTCAGATTCCCCAAAGAAATCCTGTTTGTGATATGTTAAATTGAATGTACCGCCCTCTCTGGGTCCTTCGGTCTCCTGTGGCGCAGTCCTCATTCCATGCATTTTAACGGCTTGACAGGATGCTTTCAATAGTCCGATATTGTAAACACATCTCAATATCTGGATGCCTTTCTGATCATTCCGAAGAGCGGGAGGCAGCAGAAGCTTTGCAGTGTTTTCCTGATCAGGTTGGTGAGTGCTTCACATCAAGTCCAGTGTGCAAGATACTTGCAGAAGCTCCAATAATATCAATATCAACCAATTAACCAATTAATGCTTATTGTTACGGATCACTTGGAGACGGATCACTCGGAGTAACAGATGAAGTAGATGTTTATTTATAGACACAAGCAGAGGAGCAGGTAGTGAGGAGTGGATAGGTGTTGGAATCCGTGCCGGGAACGTAGTGACCACACACACGCACCGTTGGGGCTTAGAGGAGTCTTCGGGAGTTATTCTTAGAGAGAAGATGGAGGAGGAGTCTTCTGAGTTTATCCTTGGAGAGAAGGTAAAGAGGAGTTAGTCCATATAGTTAGCGCAGATGAATGATCTTGTCGTGAACGTGACCGGACAATGACTGGGTGCGTGTGTGTGGCTTTTATGGTGCTGTGGTGGATGACTGGTGATGAGGATCAGGTGGTGATGGTTTAATACTAAGGTGAGGGTGTGCGCTGTGATTGTGTGGAGGTGGAACCTGGCGTGTTTGTAACAGTACCCCCCTCCCCAGGGCCCGCTCCTGAGGGCCGGGGACCACGACGACGTGGTGGGCGTCCTCTTCCTCTGGGAGCAGGTCGGTTGGGGTGCATGGAGTGGAAGGTATCCTGCAAAGGCGGGATCCAAGATGTCGTTGCGTGGGACCCAGGAACGTTCCTCTGGACCATATCCTTCCCAGTCCACTAAGTATTCCAGTTGTCCACCACGCCGCCGGGAGTCCAGGATGTCCTTGACCAAGTAGACTGTTCCGTCATCTAGGAGGAGAGGAGGGGAGGCTTCCGTCTCGCCAGGTTCTGTGGAGGGAAGAACAGAAGGATGGTGAGGTTTGAGGATTGAGACATGGAAAGTGGGGTGAATCCGGTTCTCAGGGGGAAGTTGAAGTTTGTAGGTGACCGGATTGATCTGCTGGGTGATTGTGAATGGGCCAATGAATCTGGGACTGAGCTTGCGGCAAGGTAGACGCAGGCGGATGTCCCGGGTAGACAGCCAGACCTTCTGACTGGGTTGATACTGGGGGGCCTCGGAACGGCGAAGGTCTGCGGAGCGCCCGTTGCAGTTGGTGATGGGCCGCATCCCAGACCCTCTCGCTCTCCCGGAACCAATAGTCGATCGCGGGAACATCAGAGGGCTCTCCAGACCAGGGGAATAGAGGTGGTTGGTAGCCGAGTATGCACTGGAAGGGTGTGAGTCCGGTGGTGGGTTGACGGAGGGAGTTCTGTGCGTACTCGGCCCACCCCAGGAAATGGTTCTAGGAGTTCTGGTGGCCGTGACAGAAGGTACGGAGGAAGCGTCCGATCTCCTGGACCTTTCTTTCCGTCTGCCCGTTGGACTGCGGGTGGTAGCCGGAGGACAGGCTGATGGCCACACCTAGGAGGGAGTGAAACGCTCTCCATACCCGGGAGATAAACTGGGGGCCCCGATCCGACACAATGTCCTCTGGAATGCCGAAGTACCTGAAGACATGGTTAAACATCAGTTCTGCCGTTTCCATGGCAGTGGGGAGACCCTTCAGAGGAAGAAGACGACAAGCTTTAGAAAATCTATCCACAATTATCAGAATACATGTATTGTTGTCAGAGGGTGGAAGGTCCGTTATGAAATCCACTCCTAGGTGTGACCACGGGTGGTTGGGAACGGGCAGACGATGAAGTTTGCCAGATGGTAGATGGCGAGGACTTTTTGACATGGCGCAGCTGGTACATCCACTCACATACCTTCTGACATCCGAGGCCATGTTGGGCCACCAGAAACGTTCCTGTAGCAACGAGAGGGTTCCATTGACCCCCGGGTGACAAAAAAAGGCCCTACTCACGCAACCACTGCCAAACTGTGGAACCAGGTAAGCACTGCACCGCGCACTCAGACCAGCTGAACCAGCTGTTCCAGTCCACTCACAAGCCACCTGAGTTGGGTCCCTGCGTTCCACCTCGCTGCCCCACTCCAGGTATGGTAGTGGTTCCGCTGGTCCTGCTTGCAAGTTATCTGGGTGACTGGCTAGTGCTACCCAACGAATTTCCCTGGCTTCTGAGGACCATCAGCCTCAGCTATGTGATTCAGTTCACTCCGCATTCCCCCCAAGTTTTGCGGCATCCACTTCACAATAGTCAAGGAGGCTGGTGCTCCTGTCTTGCGGGCGGAGATTGCAGTCCTACTGGCGAAGGACTCAATAGAGCTGGTCCTTCCAGCTGATTTGGGGTTTTACAGCCCTTACTCCATTTAACTTAAGAAAGGCGGTGGGTTATGGCCAATCTTGGACCTGAAAGTCTTGAAGGTGTTGACACAGAAACACATCTTTGGGTGAGTCCGTCCCCAGGATGGGTTTGCAACGATCCACCTGAAGGACGCGTACCTTTCCAGCCCCACTCCATACCCTCTTGGAACCTGGATCTAGTGCTTTAATTAATACAGCAGGGCCCATTTGAAACTTTGCACTAAGTCTAGCTAAAGTTTCTTTCATTGAAAACTCTGTTCCTGCTTGGCACTGGCCTCCATCAAGAGGGTAGGGGACCTGCATGCATTTTCGGTCAACGATTCATGCCTAGAGTTTGGGCCGGCTGTCTCAGAGGTAATCCTAAAGCCCCGGCCTGGGTATGTACCCAAAGTTCACCCTTCAGGAATCAGGTGGTGAACCTGCAAGTGCTGCCCCTGGAGGAGCTTTGCTCTGTCCCATCCGAGCCTTGAAATTCTACATAGACTGGACACATAGCTTTATGACCTCAGATCAGCTCTTTGTCTGTTACAATAGCAGAAAGGGAAGGCCATCTCTAAGCAGAATATGGCCCACTGGATTGGGGATGCCATCACCCTGGTTTATCAGGCACAGGGTATGCCTTGTCCATTCAGGTTGCAAGCTCACTCAGCTAGAAGTGTTGCATCCTCCTGGGTGCTGGCTCAGGGTGCCTTGTTGACAGATATTTGTAGAGATGTTGGCTGGGTGACCCCCAACACATTTGCTAGATTCTATAGCCTTCATGTGGAGCTCGTATCTTCCTTTATTCTCACCTCAAATGGGTAGTGGCTCTATGAGGCCACTCCAGAGAGTCAATATTGGCAGCCAGATGTGGTGGAGTGTCTGGCACCAGGCCTTCACTTGCTGGGTTCCATATGTGAGTCCACACATATGTCCACACATAAGTCCACGGCATAGCCCCAGAGCCCGTGTTTCACCTGCAGACTTCTGCCATTTTCCAAGAAGGTTACAATCACCTCCATTTTTCCATATACACCTAAATAGATCATATGTGTATTTGCTCCCGAGACCTCTTTCAGGAAGGATGGAGCTTCCACTTCGTTTCCCCAGTGTTAGTGGGTAGTGCTTCGACAATGGTGAATGGAACTACTTGTTGTGAGCCCCAGCCTACACCCAAAAGGGGTGCAGGCGGCTCGCACTGGGCACGGAAGGGGCAGCATTCATGCCACTTTGGTAGGGAAGGAGGGAATGGAAACATCACATACTGTTGCCCAGTGTTGGGGCTAGTTACTCAAAAAAGTAAAATATTACATATTACATATTACTCTCAAAAATAGTAATGCCTTACTTTACTTTATTACTTCCTGGAGAAAGTTACTAGTTATATTACTAGTTACATTTTTTTTCTTAATTACTCTATGATTGCCTGAGATGCATCAGACGGAGGGAGAACATACAAAGGAGGAGTGTTCTTTAGGGTCTTTATTACGCCAACAACAGACTGGCACTGTCTAGCACAAATAACTACAAACAACTGTACTTGTGCAATCAAGTACAAACAAGTATTAAGATTCTGCGATCGTTGACACATACTCAGTGCTCTCAAACGTTTTCTTCAGCTCACTTTCCATCATGGCGTAACTTTTATCTAGGTACATTGCGAAGGTTTTCCTGTCGGAAAACGGCTGGTCTGTCCCTGCTATCTGTATTTTGCAGAGTATCTTTCTAAAAGACAGCGATTCGACGGTAGGAAGAGGTAACATTTCTTCTACTACGTACGAGGCAACAAGCTTATTTATCTCGGATTTTGATGTTGGTAGTAATTTATGTTCAAATGAAAGTTTTTCTGCTTGTGAGGCTGCTCGTTCATGTCACTCTGTCGCTTCGCAACGAGCTTGATGTGTCCGTGCTGTCGCTGCAGGTGCTTCTTCAAGTTGGAGGTAGAGTTACAAGCGGTGGAGAGCAGCTTTCTCCCCGGGCAGAGTGTACAAAGTTATTTTCCTTCATTTGAACATATTCAAAATAATTACTGAATCTCCACCCGCCGAAACTAGCTTTCTGTTGCTGGGAACCTTCCTCTGAAAAAGAGCTTGCCATTGTTGACGCTTCCATTTTTCCCCATCTGTCTGAGGGTGCCGCTCTGCTGCCGGCTGCCAGGTGTCAACCAATCGGTGATGGTAAATGATACCTCTTGCCAAACCCAGATCAATCACTGTTCCATTCACGCCCTCCTCCCCTTCCTTTCTGTTCTCTGTGTTGTGTGCCTTGTGTGTGATGAAGGTGCTACTGGAAAATGTAACGCAAGTAACTAGCTCGGGAAAACTGTAATATTATTACCATTTTCAGACGAGTAATGCCTTACACTACTAGTAACTGAAAAAAGTAATATTATTATTATTACTTTGCAACGCGTCACACCCAACACTGCTGTTGCCACGGCTGCTGTACCACCGCTGAGCGGTGGGGTCATCAGCTCTGCTCCTCAGCGAAAATGTTTGTTTTTTGTATTTGTATAGATACAGACATTACATCCACATTTTGAATTATTTGATAGCTACTAGCAAATGTACAGTAAGTTATTTATTACTGCAAAGTAAACCCCAAGACTCTTATGTGTATGGAATGTTCATACTGTATGTTTGGTAATTTAGTCCTTCATTTATCACATCAATGAAGCTTGAAACAAACCTTGAGAGAGAATCTTCTTAAGCTCTCTTTGAAAGAATATCGAAAACTTTACCATATAACAAGTGACATTTTCCTTTTAAGTTAAAATCAATTTGCATCAGTGCATGCTATTTGGTACACACATGAAAGCCAGCAAATGAGTCTCTGTGGTGGCAGATGCTAATCTTGGCCTCCTTTACCACAGTAATTTAGTAAAACTGGCAGCAGTGCCATGCTCATGAGCGTATAGAACTTCCATTAAAAATAAGTGAAGATTGGACATGCTCAGTCTGTTTGCAATCTACTGCATGAGTTTGCAAAGAGTAAAAAAAAAATATATATATATTTGTGGGAAATGGGATCATTTAGCTATGGTTAAAGAATGTTTTGCTGATATTTCAAGTGAAGACTTTAAAATGCATGATTTTTCCCCTCTAGTGCTATAAAATGAGTCATGGTCCAGAACTGGAAGCTAGTTACTGTACATTTGCGTTTGTTTCATATTCTTTATGTGACTTTCTGAGTACAACAATGAAATCCAAACTAAGCAAAATGGGAAATACATAAATCAGGCAGTTAGCCTGTAAAAAATCAACACTTAACAACTGTGGTACTGCGACATGCAGTATTTTATCATTTGTTTAAATATCATATTTAAATTAAATCCATATCTTTTCTATGCAAATTATGCTCATTATAATTTTTCCCCCCAAATATTTGGATTTTGTGAACACATTTGCATCTTTGTCTGGTTTATGAATTGCAATGGGAGCTAAAACAATCTAAACAGGGAATTCCTCCCATGATATTTCATTATTGTGCTTAGAATCCAATAAAGTTTTGTGCTGTTAGTGAAAAGTGTTTCTTCTTTTTTGTTCTACTTATGTCCTTCATGAATAAGTAGGACACAGGTGAATCTCTTACACATTTCAGATCAGCTTTGGCATTTTTATGTTAAGGTAAAGGTTAAAATTTGGATAGAAGAGAATAAATCCTCATGGGATCCTTAGTGTGCTGAAAAAAAAAATACAGTAAAAAAAAAAATAATGAAGAAGAATACGGTGACATATGTACCCCTCTTTTCTGTCAAACATCACCCAGTTTTACATATTTTGTCAGTAGAATAATCTCAAGGTCAGGTCTACATATAGGCCGATTTTTATTAGAAGGAAACAGGGAGTACTATATCACTGGTCTACAAACACACAAAGACAGAAAAAATCTCCTTTTTTTAGCCGGGTTTTAGCTGAAGTAATGTATAGAAAACCTCACGGTAGCCCAGTTAGAGGAAAAATAGGTCACAATGGGTGCAAGAATCATTACTTTTTTGTATTTAAGTTAGAGGTAAAGGTGAAGTAACCTCAAACATGTCATCCTTGCATTTGGCTTTTAAAATAGGTTATCAGTTCAAGGGTGTATAGAGGTGGTTGTAATGAATACTGGACATGAGACACAAGTAGGTTAGGCAGGTCTGCTAATAGTGGGAGCAGCAGGCTAAATTTTGGACAATATTTTTCATTTCTGTAAAGTCAGGAGATTTTCTGAGATAATTACTTTTTAACCTTATCTTAGAGTTCACATTATAATTCACTATTGAATTCACTGGATTCATTCCAGTTGGATGCACTGAAATGAGTTCCAATGCTACACTGATACTCAGAATTATCCTTCTTCACATATTTTAATGGATTAATTCACTCAAAAATGAAAATTCTCTCATCATGTCATACCAAACCTGAATGCCTTTCTTTCCTCTGTGGAAACGATATAAGATATTATTTTTTTTAGCTGTTTTCTTTTATATCATCTAAGTGGATGGGGACCAGATGCTCAAAAATTTAACAAACTTCACAGTTAAAACATGATAAATGTAAAATACCATTCTACTACTACTAGCGTTAATATATATATTTTTTATTTTAGGGTTTTCATTTTTTTTATTTTAGGATTTTATTCAGTGACAGTAAAGACTTTTATAATGTTACAAAAGATTTCTAATTCACATAAAAACATTTAATTTGATCTTTCAATTCATAAAAAAAAAATTATAATTGTGAAATATAATGTGTGTTAAAATAACTATTTTCTATTTTAATATATTTAAAATGTTTATTTATTCCTGCGATAGCAAAGCTGAGTTGTCAGCATCATTACTTCAGACTTTAATGTCACATGATTCTTCAGAAATCAATCTTTTTACAAGGTCACTATAGTTAATCTCCTCTTAATGTCTTTGTATTTCGGTCCATGTTATACTTTAGTTATTAGTGGCCAGAAAAAAAAAAGAAAAAGAAAAAGAAAATATATTCCAGCAAAAAGTTACTGGTGTAAGAGTACTTATCTGTGGTTAAGTCTTTTACAGAGCCAAACTTTCCTGCTGAAAATCACCTTTCCTTCAGTGGAGAGGTGTGGAACAGTGCCAGGTTGAACACCAACTTCTCAGTGAAAAAGGGGTAAGAGTGCCTCTGCTGGTTATGTCCCCACATCCAGCTCATGCTGTTCTCCCTCTGAAAGCTTCTGGCACTTTCACAAGGGCTTTCAGTCAGCTTTATTCAGTAGTGTCCCTTGGTTGACACACCATGCTGGGTGTGTACGTGTCATTCAGAGAGAATACCTGAGAGTGTGTGGAGCCAGAAAGCTTTTAGATGTCAGCCAATGTTAAGCAGTAAACCAAGGAAATATGACTAAGTGTCTATCTGAAAAGACATTTGAGCAGATTGCATATTGGCAGTTAGAGAACACTAGCCACAGAATTAAGGCTCAGCTCCATTTGTAATGCTTTCTTTGCAGGAGCATGAAGATTAGACAAACAGTGAGCATACTGCCCTGAATGTACTGTTACAGTCAACGTAATACATGCTGCACTGATGACTACAAAACTCCTGAATAAATGAATAAAACCCCACATACATGTGATGAGGCTAAGGCAAATAAAAAAAACTATATATATAATATAGAACACCAGTTTCAACTAGATTTGCGTCAACAATGTCTTCATTGTGATTTTAAAAACTTTAATAAAACTCTGTCAGAAATATACTATAATATAAGAATGATTTATGAGAAGAAAAACATATTTCTAAATAAATAGATAGATAGGCTCCAGCATCCTATGCCTGAAAGAAAAGAAAAGCGGTGTGGAGAATGGATGAACTGATGGATGGAAACAAATGGCCACACTTGTTCATAATATAATGCTATTGACCTAACCGCATGGCTGTGCTATATCGCAGCGGTTTTGCAAATGTAACTGTGATTGACAATTTCAATTGTGACTGGTAATGTAATGACAGCAGAAAATCCTCCCGTGTTGATTTAACACATACTGAGTTGACAAGATGTGGCTGGACTCAGTTAAGCTCACATCTTGCATAACTCCCTCCACACAGTTTTCGTAGAACTTGTTGACATTTTTTTTTTCCAAGTAACTGACTTTCATGTCCATGATATTTTTTCATATTATTAAAAAGTACTTCAGCATCTCCACTGGCTACTTTAGCAATTCTGGGCAAGGTACCTTTGAAGGAATTCAAGAAAGCGAACATGTAATGCCTCTCAGGGCAGCTTTTCTATTACAGTGTACTATGTTTGTGTGTTTATCTATTTATTAAGTTAGAACCAACAACAATAGCGATTGGTTTAATGCAAACCAAATTTTATTTATTTATTTATATTTCATATGCTTCAAATAGGCCTGCAATGAAAAAAATAGTTGTGTGGTTCACCCGCTTCCCAGCATGCATTAGTAACTTATCTTCTGATGTCAGGATGACCTTGTTCCTCTAATCCAAATGATCATTTAACCTTATCATGTTTCATCAAGCCACTTTTGAGGTCTGTGTGATATTTCAAACGATATACTGTATGTGCCTTGCCATAAGTGCTTAACTGCTGATGTTATGAGATATCACTAGTCACTTTGTTTTCCATGCTAAGCATTTCTCTTGTTTGAGAAACTGAGCAAAACAGACAACATTGTGTCTAAAATAACACAATATTAACTTGATGAACTGTTGTATAGGATGAGTATCACATTTTCACTAGTGTTATATTGCACTCAGCCTACAGCTCGTGTGATATTTCTTAACTATGTGATGTAAATATGAGACACAATCTCAAATGGGCGTTTTACCCCACATCTTGAATTTTAGGGACATTTTCTAGGCTCCATCACGCAGTAAGTTTTTGCTGTGCCTAATATTATTCATCACTCGACTGTATGAAATGGCAGATGATACACATAGGTCTGGGGCTGGGCAAATGTGTTAATAATTTTAACGCATTATTTTTCTCCATAATCTATAATCGAATTTACACTTTAAATGACCAGCCCTACTAAATAGTATACCTAGTTAGTTGATACTTCGACAGAAAGGTTCAGTCCAAACCATTTAGAAAGATGAATTTTAAGTTACCCACAAACACCTAATATTAATTGAATCAGTGGTAACTATACAACACTTCAATATGCCCTTGACATTTGACATGAGTTGCAGTACAAAACGTTCAGTAAGAAGCAAATCACAGAAACTGTCACTGAGAAGCAAATTAGAGACACAAATGTGAACAACAAGTTAATTTCATGGTGGGATTGTTGGCTGAAAGCTCGGCCATGGTAACATAGCCCCCATCAGTTGTTGATACGGCGCTAATTAAATCTGAGAAGTCTATCCAGGATCTCCTCATTGGACCTCGGCTCCCATCACATTCTGTCATGAAAATCCCTTTTCCAACATATTTGGCATCATTCTTCCACTCTCCACATCTCAGTGCTGTCTCCCTGGGTCTTATTTTCTCCAAAAGTCTCTCACCCCTGTCGACAGCAGCTCTGCTTAATTGGAAAGGACAGCATCTCTCCCAGCACCCAATAATCGCCCTTGACGGGCTCAGAGCCTGGCATCCCACACTGCCCCTCCTCCTCTGGATTTCACAGCACTCACATTTAACATACGCCAGCCTTAATTACCCATAATCTCGCCTGTATCTGCATTTTAACCTTTATTATTGGTGGAAATACGGGAATGTGCTACTCTTTTACAAGTGTCAGTGAAACAAATTGCTTTCAACAGACGACCGAATAGACTGAATAGATTTATATACATATACTGTATGTATACACACACACAGAGGAAGGCAGACATATAGATTGACCTATATATCAAATATCAGTTTGTTTGTTTGTTTCTTTCTTAAAATGAATATAAAATTTAGAGCCATAATCAACACAAAGGTCCACTAGTGTTTGTAATTGTATAATATTTCTAATGTCTTCACTATCATTGTAAAAGGTACTACTACAACTGCTACTACAATTTGCTATAAACTTCTACAACTGCTACTAAAAATAAAAATAAAATAAAATCATCACATGTACATAAGTATTCAAAGCAATACTCTGTTGAATCACCTTTGGCACCAATTACAGCCTCCAACATTTTTGAGTATGATGCTACAAGCCTGGCACACCTACTTTATGGACAGTTTCTCCCATTCTTCTTTGCAGGACCTCTCAAGCTCCATCAGGTTGGATGGGGAGTGTCAGTGCACAGCCATTATCAGATCTATCCAGAGATGTTCAGTTGGGTTCAGGTCTGGGCTCTGGCTGGGCCACTCAAAGACATTCACAGAGCTGTCCTGAAGCCACTCCTTTGTTATCTTGGCTGTGTGCTTAGGATTGTTGTCCAGGTCCAGAGCAGGTTTTCATGAAGGATGTTTCTGTACATCGCTGCACTCATCTTTCCCTTGATCCTGACCAGCCTCCCAGTTCCTGCCACTGAAAAACATCCCCACAGCACGATGATGCTATGCTTCACTGTAGGGATGGTATAGGCCAGATGATGATGACTGGTGCCTAGTTTCCTACAGACATGATGCTTGAAATTGAGCTTCATCAGACCAGATGATCTTGTTTGTCAGTCTGAGGGTCCTTTTGCCTGTTGCAGTGATGTTTGTCCTTCTGTAGGTTTCTCCCATCTGCATAAATGAACATGGAGCTCTATTAGAGTGGCTATCAGCTTCTCACCAGTTTAACCAAAGCCCCTCTCCATCAATTTCTCAGTTTGGCCAGGAGACCAGCTCTAGGAAGAGTCCTGGTTGTTCCAAACATCTTCCAATATGGATAATGGAGGCTACATGCTTCTGTGAACCTTCAGTACTCTTCCCCAGATCTGTGCCTTGATGCAATCCTGTTTCTTAGCTCTACAGGCAGTTCTTTTGACCTCGTGGCTAGGTTTTTGCTCTGATGTGCATTGTTAACTGTGGGGCCTTATATAGACAGATGTGTGCCTTTCCAATCAACTGAATTTACTCCACTCCAGTGAAGTTGCAGAATCATCTCAAGGATGATCTGTGGAAACAGGATGCAATTGAGCTCAATTTTCAGTGTCATGGCAAAGACTGTGAATACATGTTTTTCTTTGTCAATTTTTTTTTAATATATAAATTTGCAAAGATTTCAAACAAACTTCTTTCATGTTGTCACCCCATGTATTATTTGTAGAAATTGACGAAAATAATGAATTTAATCTTTTTTAGAATAAGGCTGTAACATAACAAAATGTGGAAATGTGAAGCACTGTGAATACTTTCCAGATGCACTGTATATAATCTCTGCCCTTGCGCCAGTAACAAATGGTGCAGGGGCAAAGATAAAATCCCAAGTCTCTCAGAGCTGTACTGACCCCTGTTTTAAACATCATCCATGCGAACTGTACTCACAGTGGAAGTTAGTTCCATTTTTACTTAGCAGATGCTTTTCCATAGAAGTGACTTATGGTACGTTAATTGCAGGGACAGTCTTCCCCTTGAGCGGCGCGGTGTTAAGTGCCTTACTCAAGGGCAAAAGACAGAACTGCAGTAGTGCTGTTACACATGAAGTGATGTGATGTTTTAGTCAAGAAGGGAAACGTGACTAAATCAATAGATACAGCATCAAATATTCATGTCTCAAAGGTTGGCATGCGTACGTCTCTAACTTGACAAATAATTGCGCTGAAAGGGTTTTTATTCATTTATTTATTGCCGGTTGTGCAGTGGTGCAATATATCATATTCTGTGTCACAATTAATCATATTTTAAACAAACTGGTTATGTAAATTTAGTGGATAATGTGTGTATATGCAGTGGCTTGTTTCAGTCAAATGATTTTATGAATAAGCGTTTTGATAAAAAAATATCTATAAGTCACTTTTTAATGACTCAACTGAGTAAATGAATGAAGCAACTCACTCATAAAACGAATCACTTGTTACCAATGAAACCTGCAGAAAGAGTCAATTACAATCACCGTGACACAGACTGGCAGCATATCGGAAATTAATTGTTGTAATATATTTGCCATTCACTGTGAAATAATGAAGGCGAAATGGGAAGACACCAGGGAAAAACATTAACCAGAACTCTTGGAAAAATATCTCAGTTAATTCAAACAGTGTCTTTGTACTGTTTGATGTTTGACATATTTCATAAGATTTCATGATATTCTATTCTAGACCTTTCCTCTGGGCTTAATCTTTCTTTAATGCAGATATTGTAGTGACCTTTAGCTGTCAAATATCTGTATACAGTGTCTCAGAGGTTGCTGGATGTGTAGCTGATGTGTGTTTTTTTTTTAATAAAAACAAAACAACTGGAAAAAAAATCCCCAAAACTCTAATCCCTGAAGCAGTGATAGCATAAATTTAAATCATGACTGTAGCTGTATAATCTAACATACACCAGTTATAGGCCAAATATTAAAATGAATAGTTTGCAATTCTTTTTGAATATTTAGGGAGATTTTGCATTACATAATTTGCATTCGTGGAGCCTCTGCATTGCATATTGCCAATTTGCAGATTTTAGCTACCCAAGATGTTAATTAATGGACTGGATTTGTGTGGACTGCTTTTTGATTGATGTGATGTTTTTATCAGCTGTTTGAACTCTTATTCTGATGGCACCCATTCACTGCAGAGGATCAATTGGTGAGCAAGTGATTTAATGCCAAATTGTTCCAAATCTGTTTAGATAATAAAAAATAAATAAAAAAGAGTTATATATTATACTCCTTTATTTGATAATGGTTTTATAATTAACAAATGTAATTCTTCAGATTCTCAGCATTGATGCAACTGAAATAACTGAACCATTTGATTTAATTCAGTTGATTAGAATAAACACCCTTGAAGTTTTAGAAGTTAAAATAGATTTTTGATTGGAGAACTTTTTTTCCTGATGCAAGAACATATTCTGCCTTTTTATTTTAGAGTACTGCCAGAATATGTGGAAAACATTGAGCAATAATAGTACATTTTGGTGATGAGGTGGCCATAATAGACTAATAAAAAGTGTTTCAAAACAATTGCCAAGCAACCCGAGGAGAACAAACCTGAAACTGAATTCCATGCAGTAAGTTCAGTTTCAGCAAGATTTACAACTTGATCCTGCAGCAGTAGGTTAATTATGGTTTCATACAGCTAAGCTATCAGGCTTCCCAAAACAAGAAAATTGTTTTGGGGGGACAATAGAGCTGGAATAATCACATTATTGTTAACTGTGAGTTGTAACCAGTGTTCAGAATTTGAAGTGATTGCCATCTCTGATTAAAAGCCGTCGAGATCCATTTAAGGAACAATGCAGCGTGAAGCAAGTGCTGCTGTGAATACCCGCAGTATCCTTGACCCGTATGACATACAAGAGTGAGTCAGTCATTAAAAAGGCATTTTCTCCCCTCTGTGAATAGACCCAGATGGAAACAAGAAAGAAGGACACAGGTGCATGCGTTGACCGCTGTAAGGAGGCGATAGTGGAAATTGTCTTGTTTTGTCACAAGCCTGTGATAAAAAAATGTCTTTGCTAGAGATGAATGAAAGGACTTATGCTAACAAAGCCCTCTGTTAAGTGCAGGTCAATGGCAAGGAAGAAGTAGAGCTTTGATTGTATGCAAGACTGACATTAACACTTCTAGATTCTAAGAAAAGTCTTTCAAAATATGGTCCAATATAGTGTGTTAATGTGACATTTTTTCACAGATGTGTTACTCTGTATTTTAGGGTTAAAGGAAATGTCTGTAAACTTAACCGATATATAGCTTGCAGAAAATTACATGTACAATTTTCCATTTATACTATATATTTTCTTACAGTGTATAATACAGAAAACAATATACAGTGTATAAAACAGATTATTACTCGTACCTCCAAATGACCAGTAAAAGTCTCTGAAAAACATGCTGTGAACAGCTTATGTTAAATTCAGATGCAGTATAGAGACATTTTATTAACTTTCATTACATGTTTTAGCCATGATTCCCATCCACTTACTAAAAATCTCAGTTTGTGTTCTACTGAAGTAACAAAGTCTTCTACATCTTGGATGCCCTGGGGGCGGGAGCGGACCCTAAAGCCAGGGGGCCCCTTAAAATGCTTTTCACAAAGGAGTTGCACATTAAGCACTGACACATGAACGGTTGCTGTTTACAGTGTTTATAGGCTTTAGGCCTGTGTGTGTCCTGTATTTCTGTCCACTGAATCATCCATGCCATTAATTATGAATTTATCAGTCTTTTGCATGCCAGTCAATTTCTGCATAGAAATATTATGCCAAATAGAAGCAGAAAATTGTGCTGTACACACTTTCATGAGATTGGGTTAGCCTACAACAATTAATTTGTTAGCTATTTTACCAATGGGAACACAACAAATTCATGACATGGGTAAAAATAAATAAATAAATAGGCTAATAAATAATTTACATATCATACAAAATTGCTTTGCAGAAAATCCTTAACATGTTAAGGTATTCAGAATAGAACAACATAAAAAATTATTTTACTGAGTAAATGACTAGCCTTCTCCATATTAGACGTCCCTTTAAAGAGAAATCTATGGATTACATAATGAAAGTGTTTCTATTTTCGATTTGAATAATTTTTTGTTTTAAAGTAGGCTAGTAATATAAAGCTTTCTTTATATATATGTCTATATATACAGTACATACCCAAAAGTTTGGACACACCTTCTCATTCAAAGAGTTTTCTTTATTTTAAGAAAGGCCCGTGCAGGGCTTTAATCCACTTTATTTAATGCTGTTTTATTCTCATCTGTGAGCATGCTCTTGATATATGTATTTAAAGCCATTTAACATGAACATGAAACAAACATAACAAAATTAATATAGAAATAAAATAAAAGCTAAATAACAAATTTATAACAGTTTATAAATAATACTAACATAAATAATGAATAGTACATTTGTAAAATGCATTTAAAAGTAATCACATGAAATGAAGATTCATATGAGGTGCTGTTCTGCATTCTGGTGATTTTTACTACTAAGCTCCAAAAAGGACAAAGAAGTAGTAAATAAAGTCATAAAAGTATTAAAAAGAAAATACATTCAAAACAGTCTTATCAAACCAGGTTTGATGTCAAGCACCTTAGGTTCTAGCATGTCACATAACCAAGTTTAAAAATATTTAAAGAAAATTTCTGAATTATCACTAAGGGGAAGATTATCAATAAAGAATAACTAAAATTTTCGATTTGAATTTTTTTTTATTACGTTTTTGTTTTGCACAAAGCTATGGCTTTAAAAGAATTGGAACATTCATATGGACTTTTATGATACCATCAAGCTGTTCTTTTTTGTGTTTAGAGCTTGGCAGCATAAATCATCATCCCCTTCATCACATGGAAATTAGCAGTGCAGACATTCAGCCTATAGCATTTCTTTTTGTATTTCACAGGGGGAAAAAAATGATAATAAGGCATCAGAATGACACAAGGGTGAGTGCATGATGACAGCTGTACCTTTAAATCATTTCACACACTGAATGTGCTTTGTGCAACAAAAGAGCAGATTTAGAAATGGTGCAGAAATCAGAGAAAATTCAAAGGGGCTGACTCAAAACATCTACGGTATGAACAGCAGGAGGAGCAGAGGCAATGGCACAGTAGTTCCTGAGATAGATATGGAATATAAACACAAAACAATATGCTCAGTCACGTAGAAGGTATGCTGTTGTGTCCATTCAGTCAATGCCTCGCTGCTCGGTGGTCTTCACTCTCATCCCAGGGCAGCTTTGCAGAGAGGCACATCTAAGATAGGTAAAGGCTGAAAGGGTCAGATGGAAAGGAACATGGTCTTCATTCAAGTCGACATAGTGGGCACACATGAATACAGAGAAAGAATGGAAGGAACAGAACACGATTACAGTGATGTCTTGTGCTTGGAGGAGAAATGTGTGTGATAATGTGTGTTTGTGTTGGAATAAGGCCTGTTTGGAGTGGATTTAGGTCCACTTCAGAGAGTCTCTTCTCAGAATGTGAAGCACAGATGATGCTTTGAATAGCCTTGTTAGCCTTGAATTGGCTTTTTTTGTTCATGAGTTGGAGTTTAAGTTGAATTGAATGAAAGTCAGTGTGGTTAAGTGTCGCTTTAGTCTTCTTTTCTTCCACTAAATGAGAGCAGATTGATCTATTCATTCATTCATTCATAAAGGAAATATAAATGAATTTAAAAGGTATTCTCTATTCTATTCTCTATTTTATAATCTGCATTTAATCCTGCACGGTGCATGATGCTTGAGGAAGACCATGACTATAGCTGTTTATGGAAATGTGTAGCACTATCATCAAATATAAGCTATTCATTTTGCTCCAGGTTGCTATTCATATATTTTACTTTGAAAAAGAAGCTCAGCACAACATGAGACATTCACCTTCACACATGTCTGTGTAATCTAGCTTGAGGTTTCGAAACCCTCCTTCGCCTTCTTTGACATATGAATTAATCTCCGCCTGCACATATTTAAAAGGTCATCTGTACTGGCTCATTGCTGGATAATGATGACTGCTTCACTTCCCTCTGTGCTGCTGTACTGTGTGAACCTCTCTAAAACCATTGCTTTTGTGGAAGAAATAGAAGCAGCACAGCCTAGACATTTATGGGTGCTGCTGTTTACTGAACATTCCTATAATTTAAAGTGACCACTTCCCTTCAGTAATTAAGTAAATCCATCAGGAGAGAGATGAAGTTTATAGTGACGTTTGGAACACATTACAGACAACTTGTGAAACCAAAGTCATTTTAAGGACTGTTCCCACCAAGACAAGAACTTCCTATGAAACACATGCAAAACAAACTCTTAAGGGTCCCCTTTTTCGAGCTTTTTTGAAGCTTTGATTGTGTTTACAGTGTGCATTATAACGTGTTCATGTTCGCGTGTAACAAAACACAGTATTTTTCACACAATTCACCTATCTGTATACCGCTGTTTTCACTGTTATAAAAACAGGCTGATGACTTCCTTGTTCTATAAAGTCCCTCCTTCAGAAATACGTAGCGAGTTCTGATTGGGCCAGCGGTTCCTGTGTTGTGATTCGACAGCAGCTTAGTGCACGCGGCCCTCCCGCAAACGCGCAATTGGGCTAGTTTTGAGAAGCAAGTGGGCAGGAGCATGTGCTGGAGATGTATTTATAAACACAGGAGCGTTTTTACTGACTAGATGCGCATGAAAATCGCATTAGATTTTTTTGCACAGCTCTAACATCTAGTTAACAAAGCTAAACAGCATTGCCCTTTGTGTAATAAGTTACAGAAACTGTTAAACGCACCAACTTAAATAATGAAATACACTTACTGGTTGTGGTCCATAAACAATGCCTTCTCCAGACAAAGAGGGAACTGCTCCATCTTTCAAGAATAATCTTTGTGCGAATCCGGCATCAAACTGATTGAGATTGATGAAGTTGTCCTGTGCTGCACATAGTTTTACATATGGATTATAATTTTCGGGAACCGAGTTAAACATAAATTGTGAAAAGAAAGCTCAAACAAAGATGATTGGACTCCGAAATGAAAATAACAGCGTTTCAACGTCATGGCAAACACAAACACAGCTCTTCCTCTTCTCCGTCGGAGCGCAACAAGGCAACGCCCTCCTTTTTATGAATTCATGTGGGCAGAGGTTTTTCAAAAAACTGTTTTAGTGACGTCATTACTGCAGGAACTAGAGGGATGTAGTACAAACTGGTCTTTCGTTGTAGGCGAATTCTGTTAAATCAGATATCTCGCTTGGCATTGAACTTTGAGCTTTAGAATTTTACAGATATTATTTATACTCTAACAACAACATTACACACTAACTAAAGTTTAAAACATGGGATCACGAAGAAGGGGACCTTTAAAATGGAGTAATCGATAAACCTCTTCTGACTTATTCCAAAATATTTTACTGTGATGATTTGCTGTTTATTTCTTAGGCTAGGGTGCTTTATAATATGAATACTCAAATACTGAGTTAGGGTTAGGTTAATAAGTTAACCTAGTTCACCCAACAATTCTGTCATTAATTTGTTGTTACAAACCTTCGTTCATCTTCAGAACACAAATTAAGATTTCTTTGATGAAATCCGAGAGCTTTCTGACCCTGCATACACAGCTATCTATCTACATTTTGTTGATAATTTGTTCAGCACCCTAAGCTCAGATTGTTCAGAACCCAGTTTGTACCTTATCACTGCTGTTTTGCCTCCCACTAGAACTGGATGAAACCAGTAAGAAACTAAAAGACAGATAAGATTGTGAGAGAAAAATGCTTCTCCAACTGTGGGGAGAGCAATCAGTTTCACAATAAGCCTATTAGAAATCTGGAGGCTGTTAATAGTTAAAAAAGCTGTTGTTAAGTTAGGTATTGGGTAGAATTAGGGATGTAGAACATGGTCATGCAGAATATGTACTTTTTAAGTACTAATAAACAGCCAATATGGTAGCTAATAAGCAGCTAATAAATAGTAATATTAGGGAATTGGTCCCTATACTGAAGTGTTACCAGTTTACACTAACTTCCATATATATATATGTAAATGATTGCAATCACCTGCAATCACAATAAATTGATTGCAATCACTTACTTTCAAAAAAAAAATTTTAATCCTAAGAATCATATTTATATATATAAATGATTCTTCAAATTTACAATTTGTTTGAAGGTAAGTTTATTTATTTTAGCTACTTTTAAATACATTTGGCTGAAAGTTAGTTAACTAAATTTATTTAAATGTAGCTAAAATTGATTGCATCCACTTACCTTAAAAAAATTTATATAATTAATCCAGTGTTTATGAAAATCTTAAAATGTGTGTTTTTTATTATATGTTTAATTATTTGAATATAATCTTTCCATGGCAAACACATTATATATTTCATCTGGGAAAATACAAATCAACTCAAAGAGCCAACTTATATATTGACTTCTATATATAATATATGTAATATACACTTATATGTGAAATATGCTCAGCAACAAAAATATATTTTGGCATACATACAGGCTTTGGTGTATCAAATTATGCTGTAGAGGGAGATCTTGAGAGTTTGTCTGCCTGCTGCCTCCACCTGTCAAATGTGTGAGAGACACAAAGCGTGTGGTGTTTTTTCCTAATATTATTGTACCAACAGAGAATATTTATCCCCTTTGGCCATAGATTCAAATGAACGCTGCCTTTCAAATGCAAATGATGATTGTTGGTTTCACTAAATGCATTTTTTTTAAGTCTCATTTTTAGCTTCACAGAGATTGCCGTCTCTGATGTATTGGAAAGCTATATGATGAAGGAACTGACCTTTCCTTTAAAAAAAAAAAAAAAAGAATCTAAACAACAATTTCCTCACCTTTTATATTTTGTATCCTCTTTTTAAACTGTTGTCAGAGGTCTGGGATTTTACAAAGACACCCAAAGCCGTGCGTGAGCTAGTGTGAGGAGTACACACGTGTGGGCATGTGAGAAATGATCAGATTCGACATGCAGGAAGCTGTCATTCACATACAATAGGTGGCTGCATTGGGTGTCAAGAGGGTGTCAGCTGGCGAGGATTATGGTTTGAAGTGTTGGTCTTTTGGAGATAAGATATCTCCAGGCAACAGCTGCAAAGGTGATTGCAGAATTCTATGGAAAGTCAGGCAGAAAAATGTAAATGTATTATGCAA
The DNA here is from genome assembly GCF_023724105.1 of Carassius gibelio. Taxonomy (NCBI): domain Eukaryota; kingdom Metazoa; phylum Chordata; class Actinopteri; order Cypriniformes; family Cyprinidae; genus Carassius; species Carassius gibelio. The sequence continues at coordinate 25,543,958 of NC_068398.1, read as the reverse complement.
TGGCAAGAATTAAAAAAAATAAAGTTTACAAAGCAGTCGTGCTTTTGAAAGCCATTGTAATTGATTTTTGGAGCTTTAACTGTCTTGCTCTGTCTGGGGTGTCAAAGACCACAAGGCCATTTTAAAAGCTTTAAAAAGCAGATTTATTTAATACGATTTTACTCATTATAGAAAAAGTTATTATATTTAAATTTAAACTTAGTTAAAAGTTATGTATTCTTTGACTGGTCTACACAACGCCTTTTCTCTGTTTTGATCTTTTATGTACTAACATGTCCACTTTAGATACTAATGTGTGCATTTAAAGTACCAATATGGGCCCTTTTGGTTCAAATGTGTACTTTTTGATAAGGTACTACCCCAGTGACAGCTTTTGTAAATTTCTTTTTTTCGTGAGCGTGCATGCACAAAATGATGAATAAAACGAGTGTTTTTTGCTTTAAGTTTTTATTAAATTAAGAATCCACAATAAAAGTATATTATTTATGATGTTATATATTATATAATATGAAAATATCCTAATTGTGTAATACTATGGAGTTTTGCAAATAGGCTATAACTTATCTCGTTTTATTGTAAACCAAAAAAAAAGCCAATTTGAAAATTCAGAGTTTCCCACTCGTAATTTCTGACTTTCTGCTGATGTTTATGTGCATTCAACTCAAAAATATGATCTGTACAACATGACTTGAATGCACCAAAAGCATCTGAACAGTAGGAGCAGTAAACAAATTCCTAACCTATACTGAATCAGTTACAGAATCTGTGTACGGAAACCTTTCGCCGTCACAACAAATTCCAACTCCTTTGGGTTTTATTTGAAATGGTTGGATTTCCCCAGTAAAAATGTATCTAACAATGTTAAATGTGATGCCATCTTTTATGATGATTAAGAGAAAACTGCTAACTTTCTGCTGGAGAATGTTTATATGGTTTATATAGTCTTTGTAACACCATATAAACTGCATAATCTCGGGAAGAAGGAGGCGGGAACCGGCGGACAATCAAATGAAGACTTTATTAACCAAAATAAACACAAAACAGCGCGACAGCCCCTCACGGACGACTGTCGCACACAAACTAAACCAAAACACAAAATAAAGTCCAGGCCTGGTCCTCTCTCATCCTTCACTGTAGTCGCTTCTTTTTTGTATCCTTCCGATCTCCTCCATGCGACTCAAGGTTCCCAATCACTCCATCGGCCTCGCTCCATTCCCACGGCTCTCGGCCCCACCCCACTCGTCACAGTCTTGTAAATGCATAATCAGCAAGTTAACATGAATACGAAGTTAACGTTACATTCAATGTTAAATCATAACATGAATATGGGATACAGTGTGGATCACAAACTTCAGGTCCTCAGTGTCTAAACTTAATTCTTAAACTTCCAAAATTATAATGATCTAGTCAATATAGGCCTAACTATTCTATTTAAACTACAGTACTTACACAATAAAGTGCACATATCACAGTACTGGCAATTACCGGCACAGCCAGCTGAGCCAAATGAGTCACACAAAGTCATTAAAATCAGTTTATGCATGCTGGCTCAGAATGTAGGTTTAAGTACAATACAATATTGTGTTATGACTGATGGTGGTGGAATCATCTCTGTACATGAAGACTTCCACCTACACAAGGAAAATTTCAAACAATAATATATTCTTGCTTAAAGGGGTCATCGGATGCGACATGGACTTCTACAAGTTGTTTGAACTGAAATGTGTGTTGGCAGTGTATGTACACAACCACCCTATAATGATCAAATTATTTTTTAATCTACTAAAAATTTGATTTTGTTTCTCAAATCAAACTGTTCTCAGATTCTTATCAGAATCTCACAGAAGAAGGTCACTCCCACTAGATGATTGAAAGTACATTAGCGATTCAGCACAGACTGGACTGGTGTCTTACCTTAGACGCCATTGTTTCACCGCCAGAGCTGATGTAGAAAAGAATGACTCCCAAACGATCAAGGTGTTCTGTTGTTGGATGTAATAATGAACATAGCTGTGACGAGTGGGGCGGGGCCGAGAGACGTGGGAACGAGCGAGGCCGGTGGAGTGATTGGGAAATGAGCGACACCTGCTCGACCCACTGGTCTCGAGTCCCACGGAGGAGATGGAAGGATATAAAACCAGAGCCACGACAGTGACGGAAGAGAGAGGACCAGGCCTGGGCTTTATTTTATGTTTTGGTTTTTATTTGTGCGCATCAGTCGTCCGTGAGGGGCTGATGCGCTGTTTTGTGTTTATTTTTGTAATTAAAGTCTTTATTTGATTGTCTGCCGGTTCCCGCCTCCCTCTTCCAGATGAATATGAAGGTTTTATTATTACAATAGCATTTGTCATTTATTCTCCCGACATCTGAGCCGCTGAATATGCAGTTGATTACATTTATTTAAGAGAATGCCCGGCCCGATCTACTTAAAAACTTTTATGTTCGCGTGAATCTTCGCGATCCAGCCTTACCTACAGAAGAAGTGAGTATAAGGTTTTTTAAAAATGAATCTTTGCAAATTGCCCTTCCTAATAACGTGCTATTTAGCACGTTTCACGATGAATGCGGCTAAAGTTAACCATCTCTCTTGAAAAAGGCTCAGTAGAGAGGGGCCTATGAGCATAGCTCATTAACATTTAAAGCGGCATGTAAGAAAATGACAGGTTAAAAAGGGTGTTGTTTTACACTTCCATTGAGAAATTTTAACTAAACTACTGTATGTTACAGACTTTTCATTAAGACCATAAAGGATCATATCAACTTGTGGAAAATTATAAATACTAGTTGCCTTTTTTCCTTCCAGCAATCCAGCTGTTTACTGACTGACAGTAAATTTGATTTGAGGTAAGGTGATAATAACTCTGGGAATTCATTTAGTCAGTTATAAGTGAGAATAATGTAGCCACACGTCTGTTCAGAATGTTAAGTGGCCTGGGACCGCGAGTGCTAAAACGGGCACATCTCCGGCTGGTTACAGTATTGATTTGTGCGATGAGAAGCATGATTACAGTGTCAGAAAGCAATCTTCATGGACCTTTTAAGGTACAGTTAAGAGCTGAATGAGACAGATTTGTCCATAAAGTCGTCAGGCTGAGGAATGGAGAGAAAGGGCTTTGTGATTGTCACTGCAGTGGTTTGGTGGATCCATATGCCAATTTCTACAGACTTCAAATGCTCCCTATTCAAGAAAATGTGAAGAAAGTCGAAGCTCAGATAGCCTGCAGCTTGTGTGATTGGCAAGCGTAATGCAAGAGGCCAAGAAATGACCTTGGCAGCCTATACAGGCCACACAGATCAAAAGATAGTTTGCCATTACAGACTAAAAGCATCTAGGTTTACTCTCTTTTGAGTAGGAAGTAATTGCTTTTATCTTTCTATGACATGTAAATGAATCAACATTTTACATAATGGCAGAGGGTGACTGAGAATTAAAATCAGTTTTTCTGTCCTATTCCTTCTCAGGGTTTCACATGTGCTCTTCTTCTTTGTACATAAGGAAAAAGTTACAAATAAAGATAGTTTTGGCAAGAAAATTGAGGCCTGGACATATTGGCCCAGAAATACCCAATAGGATCTTTTAATTCTGCATAAAAGTAATGGGGTTATAAATGAATAAGGAGGCTGGCAAAAGTTCAGAAGAGCAGTCATCTATGGTCTGGTGCTCAATGCATTGTTCATTGTACAGGAAGTAGAATTCATTCCTTTGTTAACACTCTGTTAAGTCAAATTTGGAAATGAGAGGAAAGCATGTGATTCTCTGAGATCAGAAAAGATCTTTGTGATCTTCATTTGGGTAAAATTAACGGTAAAAAACGGTTTCCTATTAATATTTGCAAGGAGGTTAAGGAAATTGCTGTTATTTTAAAGAATTTCTTACTATTGTGCAAAAATGTTTAACTATTTGAAAATCCACTGATGACAGATGGACTATTCTGATGATGTCTTTCATACTTTTCTGGACCTAGACGGCATAACTTACTTGGCAGTCTATTGGCCAGGCAGAAGCCTCCCGGTTTTCATCCAAAATATCTTAAATTGTGTTCTGAAGACGAACATAGCTTTACAGTTTGGAATGACATAGGGGTAAGTGATTACTGACAAATTTTTCATTTTGGGATGGAGTATCCCTTTAAGACAATGACTTGTTAAATCAATCCATGACATTACTTAATTAATCTGTACTTAATCTGAACAAGTTGGTTCAAAGAATGATTCAAGAGTCTCATCGATAAAAACAGGCACCTGTCACCACCAGCTGGCCAACTTTGTTACTGAAATAAGCATATTTCATGATAAATATAATATTTAAACTATAACAACTCAACTGAAAACAGAGTTCAGATTACGTGTAGTTTATTATATTTAATGAAATTATTCTTAACCTGATTACACAAGTTTTTGTGTGACAGAATTGAATTTTAATTGAATACTGTCAACTTGTTTGGATTTGTAGCAACAAAGGTCTTGATCTGACTTTGAACTGACTCAAACTCAAGTCTGATTTCACTGAAATACAAAGTGCATGCATATATAAACATTCAAACTTCTTACACAATGAGGTTTGATTAAAGTGACTAAATAAATCAGTAAAGGCAGTCCAATACATTATTTTCTCTTAGGTCAATGACTTGGAACTCTCCTGAGTCAGTTTTAAACTTCTTCAACTCTTCCAAACCTAAAATTTTATGAATACACAAACCATATGGTCTCAGGGACCAAATATTTTACCTCAGAGGGCAACTCACCCTATTCTTTGTTATATGAGAAGAGCATGAACCAAACTCTGGGTTATCCAAAAAGTGATCCAAGAAAATGTAAGGGAGTAAAGTGAAATCTGTCAAAGATGGGAATGAAAAAAGAAATCAAAGTGCTTTATAAAAATATAATATTCTGTCTCCGTTAGAACTTTCTAATCACTTCTCTTATATTTCCTCTCTTAGTGCGTAGTGTCTTCTAATACACAGCATACAGTATGTCTGATGGTTTATATAATGGTTTACATATTAAAATTATAATCAAGTAAATGTATATAAACATTAAGCCTAAAAAGTAATACTTAAAGCATAATGTAGCAAAAAAAATGAGTTTTTTTGTTTTAGGAACAGCCTCTATGATTTTATATCTACATAATTAAATAAATACTGGAATTATAATTGAATGTAAGTATTCATATATTCAGCCCGAAAAGAGTTTAAGGCATGAAACACACACACACACACACACACACACGCACGCACGCACGCACGCACACACACACACACACACACATATATTTTATCCATGTTGCTGGTTTCATTGTGAACTATTCATCCATGCATTTGTTTTCTTCTTCATGAAAATATTATTGGCCTCATTAATAGGTAATCATTCATATATTTTTCATAATTTGTACTTCTTTTAATTCATACTTTTAAGCTTTTAGGCTATTCCTCACCAAAGCACTCCATTAACTGCAATACACTTCTACAAGAGGGTGAGGACAAAATAGCACATCATATCTAAAAGGTATGCAACTTCTTGCTGTTTTATGCAGTACATCAGGCACCTCATTTGGTTTTGAAGCAGCCTTATTATCTCTATCAGCCACCGCTGCTTGTCATTTAGATTTCTCTCATCTTAGAAATCCTGCATCAGTGTGTGAATGGCCAATCTCACAGACACAATCCAAACGGACCACTCGGTTTTCTTTCACGCCACACAGCAGCATCCAGATGGCTGTTAGTCACACTCACTTCCTTTCATCCAAGAAAACCGCCTGATTCTGCTCTTCTGTGAGGCTGCCATCCATGCATAAATGTTATTTGACTCTGGAAAAGACATCATAGCTTGGTGACAATGGGGTCTTTGATGGAAAATAGGGGTTTAAGCCTCAAACAGCTTTGTGGCTAAACTAGCACTGACAGATTTGGGAACTCAGCTTTCAGACTTTGAGAGGCCAACTCTGTAAAGCCAAGCTGTTAGCTAAATTAATAATGATAGCTTTGACTCCACTAAATGACAGGCCTGATTTTCATGACGACTGTATCAATTTAAGGCATATTGTGCTAGGATCAGAGAACAAGCACATGAATTTAGCAACCTAAATGAGTGAAATCATCCATGTCCATTTTGTAGCATTTGTAGACATTTTCTACTAATTAAGCCACTGTTTATCACGTTTCTTAATGTAAAACTTTAATAGTGTAAAATCATACTATTCTGTAACACTATACAATATACACTGCACTGTACTATTATACTGTACTATCCAAGTATTATATGATTTGTGTGAATTTTTTCTTTTTTACATTTTAAATGTATAGTGTTTGGCTTGCCAGCCATGTTTGTTATAGCTTTATGTGTTTGTATAATGTTGTTTGTACTGTGACTTTAAAGCATAACATATATAAAACTGCTTAAACTACATTGGCTTGTCAAGTCATTTTAATTTATGCAGTGTTCAAATACCCAATAGTTTATTAATTCTAGATGTGTATTAAATATGAAGCAAAATTGCTTTCTAAACAAGAATCCTATGTTATGAAAGCCTATTTCTGCCTCAGAATAAACTTAATGAATGGAGAGGGAAAAAAAGGGAGCCAGAATTACAATATATAAACTCAGAATTGCCTATAAAATATATATTTATATTCCTTCTTCCCTTAGAATTACGAGAAACAAAATCTGAATTGTGAGATAAAAAGTTGCAAAGTACCCTATGCACTTCTTTATTCCCTAGTGGTAATGGGCTTCCATACTTTACAGATACTTTTACGTTATTGAAATTATGAGGTCACCAATATTACAAAATCACTTCTGACAGATGCCACGGAGAGAAGCAAAATAAGGCATTAGTGACATTCTGTCTGAGACTTTCAGACATTCTACACTTACCTAATCATGACCAAAGTACATAAGACATGATTTAATTAAATGTGTTGTAAAGCATTAACTGCATTTTTGTTGAAAGCTAATATTACTCACAGCCTTTATTTTAATAAGGCAAAGGCTAAATGAATGGATGAACTCTGTTTCACCCCCTCTGTGAGTGTTACTGCCCGGAATAAGGAAAGTACTGCTTTAAAAACCATCAACTTTTTAAAATAATTGCAAGATAATTAGTGGCATTTAATATAAAGTCTGAAAAGCACTTTGATTTAGCTTGATTCAATTTATTCTGCTCTCTACATTCAATTTCTTTAAGCTTGTTATTATTTTAGTTATTTAGTTTTTACACGATATGCCTATTTTTCTTTTTATTAACCCTTGGAGTCAAGATAGCAATGTTGTGAAGGGTAAATGTTACATTTTGTTTATATAATTAGTAGACTATTTGTTTTCTTTGCGTCTTGTCTTACAACACAGGTGTAACCTGAAGTCAGTCGCCCGATCTCCTCAAAGTGCCTCCGGTCAAATGTTTCCGCCCTGTCTGAATCCATCTTGAGATGATGCTGTCACCAGACATGCCTTGTTATATCATAATGCCTGAAACTAAGACAACTAAAGTAACTGCCTTTGTCATTTCTACTTGTGCTCATGTTGTCTTTTTTTTTAAACCCTGAGGACGAGCATTAGTGGAAGTTTCTCATGTGTACAAGAGCTCAACAGATGGCCCAGTGTTTGTCATTGAGACTGCTGGCTCTACTCCCACCCTGGCCACAATCCAGAGACACAGTCCTGGAGTCCCTTCTATCCTTCTTCCAGCCATTACTAACAGATTCACTAGAGAAACTCTGAACGAACATTCATGCCCCTCAGAGAGCTTCTCTTCACGAAACATTAGGAGAGGATTCTCCCATTTCAAGAGACTTTCAGTAAAATGTTACACTTCTGTTGTTGCTGTACTTATGGTGAGAATAAAGAAAGGTAGAAGTAAACTAATCAATATCCTAATCCAGTGTCCGAATAAATGTTTCATATCATTTTTGGATTATATCTTGTAAACTAAAGCTATATATAATGTGATACGATATAATATAATGAAATGATATTGATAAGCCTCAATACTGTAGCATCCCATTATAAATAATCCTATCGTAAATATTTTTATTTGGCTGTTTGATTCAAAATATCATAAGAATGAAAAAGTCACAACCTACACCTCTAACAATTTCTAGAATGCTGGATTGGATTGATTGTAGGATCATTTTGTGTACGGAAGCCCGTTTCCAACACTGAATATCAAAAATAAAAAAAGGTAATTGCAAATTTTTATCTCACAATTCTGACTTTTTTCTAACAATTGTGAGCTTACATCTCGGAACTGACTGACGCAATCTCACAATTCTGGCTTTTTTTTCTTAGAATTGTGAGATGTAAACTCATTCTGAGAAAAAAGTCAGAATCGTGAGATAAAAAGTCACAATTGCTTTTTTTATATATTTTTAATTCAGTGACGGAAACAGGCTTCCATACATGATACTAATGACACTACAGTCCCAAGAAAAATGATGTCACGGAAACACTGATTGGCTGATGGCACCAAGAACACACATAGTTCCTTCTCTGATGACTATCCTGAGACATTTACGTGTATGTGACTGTCACTGGGGTATATTTGTAGCAATAGCTAAAAATACATTGTGTGGGTCAAAATTATAGATTTTTATTTTATGCCACAAATCATTGGGATATTGAGGAACGTTGAATAAATGTTCCATGAAGTTATTTTGTAAATTTCCTACAGTAAATATTTCAAAACTTATTTTTTGATTGGTAATAGAACTTCATTTTAACAACTTTAAAGGTGATTTTCTCGGTATTTTCTCAGATTCCAGATTTTCAAATAGTTGTTTCTCGACCAAATATTGTCCGATCTTAACAAATCATACATCAGTGGAGAACGTCTCGGTTACGTACGTAACCCTCGTTCCCTGATGGAGGGAACGGAGACGTTATGTCGACCGACAAATGGGGTCTCACTTGGGAGGCCAATCATCTCTGATTTTAAGAGAAAACGCCAATGAAATTGGCAAGTGGATTAACACACCTGAGCCACTCCCCGTGCCAGCGGGTATAAATAGGGCGACAGGTGCATCCACTCATTAGGTTTTACGCTGAGGAGCCGAGAACGTGTCCCGGCAACAGCGAATGGTTCAAGGTTGTGGCATGGGGACATAACGTCTCCGTTCCCTCCATCAGGGAACGAGGGTTACGTACGTAACCGAGACGTTCCCTATCTGTCGGTCACTACGAGTTATGTCGACCGACAAATGGGGTCCTATGGAAAATGCCATAACCTGAACCACGTCACAACCCTGAGGCGCTGCAATTGTTGACAAGCCTTGGCGTGCCACAAAAGCTACGCTTAAGGTCGTAACCTTCCCAAAGCCCCAGCGCAAATTCACTGACCTTGGTACCGAAGGGGCCAAAGGGTGAGTACATCGCTGCTGGAGAAGGCCATGCTGCTGTTCCGCCCACATAAAGTAAATGGAAGGGATTTCAACCTTCAGTGAAAGATAGCTTCAAATCTTCCCTATTTGTTCTTTCAGCTGGCAAGACAATGGGGAAGCGAGCCTTTAGGAAAGGCCGCTACGGAGACCACATCCTACCCGTAGGGAGGTGACATGTGGATATAACGATATGGACTGACCCAGGGGGCAGTACTACATATGGAAAGGGTCTCTGAGGCAGGTCCTACCTTGGAGCAGGGATGGAACGGCTGCCAGAAGAGACTGACAGAGCGATCTGTCAAGGGAAGACACGGGTTTGCCAAGAGGGAAACCTTACCGTGGAAGAATACACATATGGGATTACCCGTAGGGAACCCAGCCATATGGACACCTAGCCCAGTACAGGGGCTGACCGGCTCCGGGCATGCTAACGCCAGTACTGGGCCTGGCGACAGACTGCTCCGCCAAGTCTGACGCCGAGGGTGCTGGAGGATGCTCGACCAGGGTACGCCAACCGGGGCACTCTACTGGGAGAAGAAGGCGCTCACATCCCCGTGTTAGGGGGAATGGCGCAGCAAGCGAGACACCCAGCCAGCCCTACCCGCCAATTACCTGTTACCCAACACACGGGAGGAAACTGGCTCTACACGGAGGTTGTAAAACCTCGCAAAGGTGTTAGGTGTCGCCCAGCCCGCAGCTCGACAAACGTCTGCCAGAGAGGCGCCGTGCGCCAACGCATAGGAGGAGGCCACACTCCGTGTGGAGTGGGCCCTCACCCCCAGGGGGCACGGCTCGCCTTGGGAATGGCAAGCCAAGGCGATGGCGTCCACTATCCAGTGGGCCAACCTCTGCTTAGAGACAGCCTTTCCCTTCTGCTGACCTCCAAAGCAGACCAGGAGCTGCTCAGAGCTTCTGAAGCTCTGGGTGCGGTCCACGTATATGCGAAGCGCTCTTACGGGACACAGCAACGACAAGGCTGGATCTGCCTCCTCCAGGGGCAGCTCTTGCAGGTTCACCACCTGGTCTCGGAAGGGAGTGGTGGGAACCTTGGGCACGTATCCAGGCCGGGGTCTCAGGACAACGTGAGAGTAGGCCGGCCCGAACACAAGGCACTCTTCACTTACCGAAAATGCTTGGAGGTCCCCGACCCTCTTGATGGAAGTGAGCGCGATCAGGAGCGCTGTCTTGAGAGACAGGAACTTCAGCTCAACCGAATCCAGCGGCTCAAAGGGACCCCTCTGAAGTCCCGCCAGGACAATAGAGAGGTCCCAGGAGGGAATCAGGGGTGTCCTAGGAGGATGTAACCTTCTGGCACCCCTCAGGAACCTAACGATCAGGTCATGCCTCCCCAGGGACCGGCCGTCCACTGCATCGTGATGTGCTGCAATGGCAGCCACATACACCTTCAGGGTGGAGGGTGACAGCCCACGCTCCAGCCTACCTTGCAGGAAAGAAAGCACGACTCTGACCGGGCATCTCCGGGGGTCTTCTCGGTGAGAAGAACACCAATTCGTGAAAAGACTCCACTTCAGAGCATAGGCCTGCCTCGTAGAAGGGGCTCTAGCCTGAGTGATAGTGTCTACCACCGCTGGGGGCAGATCACTTAGGTCTGCCGCGTCCCGTCTAGAAGCCACACGTGGAGGTTCCAGAGATCTGGACGCGGGTGCCAAATGGTGCCAAGCCCCTGAGAGAGAAGGTCTCTCCTCAGGGGGATGCGCCAGGGAGGGGCTGTCACGAGGAGCATGAGTTCCGAAAACCAGGTCCGGGTGGGCCAGTAAGGCGCAACCAACAGGACCTGTTCCTCGTCCTCCCTGACCTTGCACAGTGTCTGTGCGAGCAGGCTCACTGGGGGAAACGCATACTTGCGTAAAGCCCGAGGCCAGCTGTGTGCCAGTGCATCTGTGCCCAGGGGGGCCTGGGACAGGGAATAGTACAGCTGGCAGTGGGAGGACTCGTGGGAAGCAAACAGGTCTACCTGGGCTTCCCCGAATCGACTCCAGATCAGCTGGACCGTCTGGGGATGGAGTCGCCATTCCCCGGGGAAAGTGAGCTGTCGTGAGAGCGCGTCGGCTGCACGATTGAGCTCCCCCGGGATGTGGACAGCGCGCAGCGACTTGAGCCACGTCTGACTCCAGAGGAGGAGATGACGGGCGAGTTGAGACATGCGACGTGATCGTAACCCGCCTTGTCGGTTGATGTACGAAACAGCCGCAGTGTTGTCCGTGCGGACCAACACGTGCTTGTCCAGCACTAGCGGACGAAACCGTCGCAAAGCTAGATGCACTGCCAGCAACTCCAGGCAGTTGATGTGCCAAAGCAGTCGAGGTCCTGTCCAGGACCCTGAGGCTGCCTGCCCGTTGCATGTCGCGCCCCAGCCCGAGTTGGAGGCATCTGTTGTGACAACAACGTGCCGGGACACTTGTTCTAAGGGCACGCCGGCCCGTAGAAAGGCAAGGTCCGACCAAGGACTGAATAGGCGGCGACACATCAGTGTGATGGTGACACGATGTGTACCGCGGCGCCATGCCCATCTCGGGACTCGGGAGTGTAACCAGTGCTGAAGTGGTCTCATATGAAGCAACCCGAGCGGCGTGACTGCGGCTGCGGATGCCATATGCCCCAGGAGCCTCTGAAAGTGTTTCAGCGGTACCACTGTCCTGCCTCTGAAGGAACTCAGGCAGTTCAGCACTGAGTGGGCACGCTCGCTGGTGAGGCGTGCCGTCATACTCACCGAGTCTAACTCCATACCGAGATAAGAGATTCTCTGCACAGGGGAGAGCTTGCTCTTCTCTCGGTTGACCTGAAGCCCCAACCGACCGAGGTGCCGAAGCACGAAGTCCCTGTGATCGCACAACTCCTCTCGGGACCGGGCCATAATGAGCCAGTCGTCGAGATAGTTGAGGATCCTGATGCCCACTTCCCAAAGTGGGGCAAGGGCGCCCTCCGCGACCTTCGTGAAGACACGGGGGGACAGGGAGAGCCCGAAGGGGAGGACCTTGTACTGCCATGCCTGACCCTCGAAAGCAAAGCGCAGGAACGGTCTGTGACGAGGGAGGATAGAGACATGAAAGTACGCGTCTTTCAGGTCGATCGCTGCAAACCAGTCCTGGGGCTGGACGCATTTGATAATGCGTTTCTGCGTCAACATCCTGAACGGGAGCTTGTGTAGGGCCCGATTCAAGACTCGCAGATCCAGGATAGGTCGAAGGCCACCGCTCTTCTTGGGCACGATGAAGTAAGGGCTGTAAAACCCCGTCCTCATCTCGGCTGGAGGGACCGGCTCGATTGCATCCTTCGCCAGGAGGACAGCAATCTCCTCGCGCAAGACAGGGGCGTCCTTGACTGCCACCGAAGTCTCGAGTACGCCATTGAACTTGGGGGGTCGCTGGGCGAATTGAATCGCATAGCCGAGTCGAACCGTCCGGATGAGCCAGCGTGACGGGTTGGGCAGCGCAAGCCACGCTCCCAGATACCGTACAAGACCTCTTGGCCGCTGGCGAAAGGGGGCGTCGTGGGTGAGAGTGAGGAAGCTGTGCGTCGCTCATTGTCAAGCCACGAGCCTTGCAACTCGGAGGAAGGAGAATTTGCTCTTTTATTGAAAATGTGGGTACCACTGGCCGTCCGGCCAGTGGCGGAACAAAACAAAACAGAAACTGAAGATTCTCCGCCCGGCCCTCCTCCGGGGGAAGGAGTGGCGCTGTCTTCGCCATCTCCTGAAGAGCAGTTCTCCGCATCTCCGAGTTGCCCGTGTCAGGGCCGCTTGGTCGACTTCTTGGAGGACTTCGCAGCCGGGAGTGACACGGGGGGCGCCGCTCTCCTGCGCGGGGCTCGACGCGCCGGCCTCGAAGAACTCTCAGCACGGGGCGGAGCTGGCGTAGAGGACGCAGGGGGGCACCCACGGCGACGAGCAGGCTGAGGCGCTACCCGCGACGGAACGGTGGCAGCCGGAGAGACACGTCGGGGCAGGATGTGCTGGATGGCCTCAGTCTGCTTCTGTACCGCCGAGAACTGCTGGGCAAAGTCCTCGACAGTGTCGCCGAACAGGCCTGCCTGGGAGATGGGGGCATCGAGAAAGCGCGCTTTGTCCATGTCCCTCATCTCAGCCAGGTTCAGCCAGAGATGCCGCTCCTGGACCACCAGCGTGGACATCGCCTTCCCGAGGGACCGCGCCGTGACCTTCGTTGCCCGTAAGGCGAAGTCGGTCGCCGTGCGCAGCTCCTGCATCAACCCCGGGTCGGTACCACCCTCGTGCATGGTTTTGAGTGCCTTGGCTTGGTGTACCTGCAGGATAGCCATGGCATGCAGGGCAGAGGCAGCTTGGCCCGCAGCACTGTAAGCCTTGGCAGCGAGAGCGGCCGTCAGCTTACAGGCCTTGGACGGGAGGCGCGGACGATTCCTCCAAGTGGCGGCGTTTTGTGGGCACAAGTGCACCGCAACCGCCCTCTCCACCTGGGGAACCTCTACGTACCCCCTGGCTGCCCCGCCATCGAGGGTGGTGAGGATGGAAGAGGGAGAAGAGCGGCTTCTGGCCGTGAAAGGGGCCGTCCATGACTTCGTCACCTCTTCATGCACCTCCGGGAAGAAAGGCACCGGAGCAGAACGAGGTTGTGAGCCGCGTCCCGCGCCGAGAAACCAATCATCCAGCCGTGAGGGCTCGGGACTGGGCGGTGTAGTCACCTCCAGTCCGATACTCACGGCTGCCCGGGCAAGCATGGCCGACAACTCCAAGTCCGATTCGGCAGTAGCGACAACACCCGAGGGGGGCAGCCCCGCCGAACCTTCATCCTCAGAGGTCGATAACCCATCCCCCGATGCAGCAATCGACATCTGGTCCTCGGGCGGCGCACCGAAAGACACGCTGGGACCGCTGTGAGACGGCCCAGCAGAATCAATCGGCAGCTGCACGGGACAGTCGCTGCGTGAGGAGTGAGAGGTTCGTGGGGCGTGGCCCGGCGGAGAAGCTCTCACTGTGATCCTCAGATCTCCCAGAGCGCCAGCCGGCGGCCCTCTGCTCGAGCCAGAGAGACCGGGACGGGTGGCGACAGAGGGGTCTGCTGCACTCCCCTTGAGGAGTGAGAGACGCGATCGCAGCGCTGCCATGTTCATACGCCCACAGTAGACGCATGAATCATCCACGAGCGCAGCCTCAGCGTGTTGGACGCCCAGACACTGCAGACAACGCTCGTGACCGTCAACCGAAGACAGGAAACGACCGCATCCAGAAGGACACGGACGAAACGGCATCTTGAAAAAGACGCGAATCGTCCGTGATTTGCTCTTTTAGAACTGTCTCTTTTAGCCGAAGCGCCCAGGGGAATCGCCGACTCGCAGGGACACCGCTGTAATGCGCCGTCACACCGACCAGGAACAGTTAGAACAAACAAAGATGATGGCTTTGTAGAGGTTTCTTCATCCACTACTCGGCTCCGAAGCAAAAATCTAATGAGTGGATGCACCTGTCGCCCTATTTATACCCGCTGGCACGGGGAGTGGCTCAGGTGTGTTAATCCACTTGCCAATTTCATTGGCGTTTTCTCTTAAAATCAGAGATGATTGGCCTCCCAAGTGAGACCCCATTTGTCGGTCGACATAACTCGTAGTGACCGACAGATAGGGAACTTACTCAGCTTTCAGATGATGTATAAATCTAAAAAAAATTTACTCTTATGACCCTTATGAGGTTTTGTGGGCTAGAGTCACATATATTCATTCAAAAACAGAAAATATGAGATCATGTTAGATGCAGAGATAGTGTTGTGTTTGAAAGAAATGTAAGAGAAGAGAAAGCCTGAGGCTGATGGACAGTGATGCATGAAGACACTTGAAACATTTTAATCCTGTAAAGCTTTGACATATGTGCCCAACCCCATTAAAAAGCTTTCACCTACTTTGTCATCCAGTGCCTGGAGTGCTATTGCAAAATAAATAAATAAATAGTTTTGTTTAAGTTTTAAAAGGTTTTATGGAAATGTGTTATGTGGGTGTAATTGCACTAACTGCATTTCACTTTAGATGTTATTGTCTAATAATTCTCAGAGGGCTTATCCAGAAGGTCCCTCGCATTGATTAATTTAAAACTAGTCATACAACAGTTCTCGAATTTCAGCCTTCCACATACAGGCCAAAAGCATATTGTCAGGGAATCATCACTGTCACATCCACCTCCATCATCACAGTCACCTGTTCCCACTCACACTCGATCCCTGTCACTGGGTTACTGATCACCCGCACCTGCACTCACAAAAAAAGTCAGCTACAAAGCCACTCTCACCACAGTGTTTCATCCTCTGGTCTTCTGTTCACAACCTGAACCTTATCCTGACTCAGTGTGTACTTACCTGTGTTGTTCTCCAGTTAAGACCCATTGAACTGTCTCCAATATTCAAGATTCTCACCTGCCATTTGCTCCTCACCTGTTGTTTCTGGTGTGATTTGTGATGCATATTGGACTTTATTTGTTTTCATGCGGTGCTGTCCATGTTTGCAGAATTCCAGACCAGAGTATGTGTGCGAGTGTAATGGAGAGTTTGTCTGTTTGATAAAAGACTAAAACAAATCTGAATTATTATTATTTTATTTTTTTTGACAACTGAAAATTTGACAGTGGACTGAAATTTACAGAGGGCTATGCATATATATATATATATATATATATATATATATATATATATATATATATATATATATATATATGCTGCTTAAGTACATTTGCACACACAAACATTTACATATTTTAAAATATACACAAAATGCTTGCAAAAAATGACCCAGAAAATATACTGGTAGAAAATAAATTAATGTAAATATATTTTGAAACATTTTAGATTATATTTTTTTGTGGAGATCTGGGAATATGAATTTAAATATTATGTACAATATAATATGTAGAATGTATATATGTATTAGACTTTTATGTTTAAAAAATTTTTGTTGAACGCTGCATGCTTTATGAAATTATAAAATGTAATATTAATAGCATTATATTAATGATTAATTCCATTTTCTAAATTTATATTTAGCATGTTAACATTTACCGAGAACTTCAGTTTAGTTTATTAGTTATATAAGAATTTAATTAAATTGAGGGGACCTTTTCCACACAATTAATTCAAGTTTATTGAACACTTTAATTTATTTTTCTAGAGCTTTTAATTTGGATTATAGTGCTTGGAGCATTTGAATAAAAAAAATTAAAAAAACTGATCCTGTTAAACACACACAACAAAATTTGTTCTGCAAAAGAAGTATCTCATTCTTCTCTAGCTGTCAGTCAGTGTTCTGCTCAGGCGTGACTGATGTGTGTCTGTATTTGTCTTGACAGATATCAAGCAGCACTAAGACAGAGCAGGTTAGGCGATGCAGTCTGTTACTTATTTGGCATTTAGAATAAAACCAGGAGACCCCAGTGAGGTGTGTATTTTAATCGGTGCCATCCCTAAAATGTGCAGCAATGTCTCTTTGACAGGCAGGTTTCATTAATATAACATGGCATGCTCTGTTCTAACATCTGACCCATTAGGCTTTGAGTTTGGGTAGATAAATCTGACCCGGTTGTGTCACCACCTGACCTGTCCAAACCATTTTATGACAGTCATGTTTCATATATTCAGCTCTGGCTCTGGCTATTATCTTAATTTACTGTGAAATCACTGGGGCTTCAAACATTCAGGCAGATCTGTTCTTTCACAAAGGAGCATAGAGAAAGGCAGCTGTGTTACGAAATAATCCCTTCTTGTTCATGTCCAACTCTTTTAAATGACTCCTGTTGTGTAATGATTTTCAGGGATCCATGAATCTTTTTAAAGTATTTGAATTGCTTAACACGTACTATGACAGCAATACATGTACGCAATACCTGTAATGAGGTCAGTACGTTAGCTTAAGTAGAATCTCTATTATAATTATAAATCATCCAACATTATTTATTTCTTGTGATGTTCAGCAACTTTCATGTAAAAAAAAATGACATAACTGAATGCAGTGTAATGCACTGTGTGTGCTATTTTTTTTTTATTTTTTATTGAAGTTGTATCAAGTGTTTTTCCAACATTGAAACAATCTACTGTAGGAGGATTTAATTTGCACCCTGAAAGCTCTGATGGGTCATTTATGGAAATTTATGGATGTGTGTCATAGCAAGTGACTTTGTAAAACTGATGAGATGTGTTTCTCCCCATATGGCAATATATATGAAGTTTACAGTATATACAGTACACACGAACACACATATAATGTATGTGTGTGTGTATTGTTCCTTGCTGATTTACATTTAAATGTGTTATATGTTAATGCAAATTATGGACAACAGGTTTTTAAGTATAAATTTTAAGTATATTTTCTTGGATTAAAATATATAGAGCATCTTAAAAATGCATTTGTATTTTCTAAATTATACAAATATTGTTGAATAGCATATTATAGTTTTGGGGTTATGTAATAAGATAACTTTTTTTCAAGTAACTAGCAACGCATTACTTTTTAATTTACAAGAAAATATCTGAGAAAAGAAAAATAACGTCAGTTATTTTGTTTTCACATTCACTGACTGACAAGTATCCTTTCCCCATAATAGGAGAAATCGGAGGTACAGAGGCATTGTGTGCACTGTGTGAACATGATGCAGTTTTAGACTAACGTAATTAGTTACTTTTTCTGGAGTAGCACAATATTTTAATGCATTACTTTTAAAAGTAACTTACCCCAACACTGATTATACATGCCTATTTTTTGAATATGTGGAAATATATTTTAATATATACCAATATAAATATTGATTGGTTTATTGACCGATGTATGGATCAGATCCTGGAGCAAATAAGTTCCAGCAGATACTATAAAATTGCCAATAGTTCCTCCATAAAAGAAAATAAATTAAGCATGATCGATGTTAAGCACACTAATCGGCAAACTCATTAAGATGTTTTATTCCCTTTTGGATAAAAGTAATATTTGTTTTTTACATTTTTAAATTTTGTTATTATTATTATTATTATTATTATTATTTAACAATTCGATCTTCAATTTGACAATATATCATATATTTCATATGTATATATATTTTTTGTTATGTTACCTAAAGTTTAGTTGAACACAGCAGGCTCTGTAAGTCTATAAATAGTTATATTCATCAACAATGACTCTGATCAGGCAAAATTAACTTATTTCCTTGGTTCCTTTAAAGAAAATTAGCCTTGTTGATAAAGTCAATACAGACACCAGGCAGCCATTTCTGGTCCTAATGTACCAGACTATTTTCAAATGCTTTGGGGTGCAAGGCGAGTTCACTCTTTGACCGCCATCTTTACCATCACAATTGTACCCTAGACTGATGTGATTATTCCTAAAGTCTCTGAGCATGGTGTGCAAGTTTGATGGCATATCAAAGATAAACAAGATAAACCTGTCTGCAAGTTTTGTCTAGCATTGCTTTCAAATCCTTAGACAACGATACCATCTCTGTATAGTAATATTGATTCATTTAGCAAATTTCTTGGTTACAAAATACATTTTTACAAAGCCAGAAGCCGTGCCATCAGGGAGTTACAGTTAGGCTCTACCTGGAGTCTCTGGGGTTTAGTATATTCCCAAGTTAATTTATAACCCGTTGGTTTAAATAAATGTAAAAAACGTCCCTAGGTTACGAATGTAACCCTAGTTCCTCGAGGGAACGAGACGCTGCGTTGAGTGCTTTTGGGGAACGCCTTTGGCAAGAACAACTCTGAATATCGTGTGCAATCAGTCCAATGGAAGAGCGTGACGTCACGGGCGGGGTGACGTAGCGACCAGGAATCTATAAAGGCACCTGCCACACAGCTGACTTCAGCTTCGAGTAGGGAAGCAAGCGCCGGCAGGGGTGCCGGGAGTATGGCTCTGCAACGCAGTGTCTCATTCTCTCGAGGTACTAGGGTTACATTCGTAACCTAGGGACGTTCCTCTTCGGGAACTCGAGCTGCGTCGAGTGCTTTTGGGGAACAATGTGCCAACGCTGCCAGACTACCAACCCCCTGCCTAGTGTGTATCCGAAGAGCACAGCTAAGGCGAGAGGACAGAAGAGCCAGGATTGGCTCGCATATCGAGATTGTAAAATCTGGCAAATGTAGAGGGCATGGACCACCCCGCAGCGTTGCAGATGTCCAAGAGGGACACACCTGCTAGAAAGGCTTATAGGCAGCCATACCCCTAGTAGAGTGAGCCTTGGCTCCCAAAGAAAGGGGAAGACCAGAGGACTCATAGGACTCGTTCATAGCCTCGACTATCCAACGACTAAGGGTCTGCTTAGAGGCAGGGGAACCCTTTTTAGGAGGACTGTAGCAAACAAGCAATTGGTCAGGTTTTCTCCACAGCACCTCTGTGGACGTATGCGTCCAGTCCTCGAACTGGACACATACAATTTAGCTTCTCCTAGTCTGGCTCCCAAAACGGAGGAGGGCAGAAGTCCTGCAGTACTATGGGTTGTGGCGTAACAGAGGGAACTTTAGGAGCGTAACCCGCTCGAGCGTATAAAAATGCTGTGGCCATACCAGGGGCAAAGTCTAAGTAGGTAGGGGCCACCGAGGGGCCCTGAAGGTCTCCAACTCTCTTTAGGGAAGTAATAGCCAGTAATATTCATGAATCGGCTCAAATGGAGCTTTACAAAGAGCCTCTATCACCACAACCAAGTCCCAGGGGGGAACACGGGACCGTACTGGAGGTCTCAGCCTCAGCGCACTGGGCAGTTAACAGGGTCAAGCTGGCGGTCTCTGCACCACGAGGAGAACGGTTTCAACCTCAGGGCGTACAGTTTCCTCGTAGAGGGAGCTCTGGATTGGAGTGGGGGGGTCTCAACAACCTCGGTTGGGAGACCGGAAGCTATGAGCTGTGCCCGCTCAGGGGCTACACAGACAACTTCCACAACTCCAGGCGAGGGTGAATTATTTTGCCCTACGCCTAAGAGAGTAGATCTGTCCTGATCAGAATCTCCCATGGAGAGCCGTCGATGAGAAAGATCATATCTGCGAGCCATACTGGGCCTGGCCAGAACGGGGCTACTAATAGAAGACGGACCCCGTCCCGGCGTACTCTCGCCAGAACTCCCGGGAGCAGAGCGATAGGGGGAAAAGCATACAGACGAAGCCTCGGCCAGGTCTGTTCCATAGCGTGCAGTCCCAGAGGAGCTGGATGAACTAGAGAGAAACAGAGGGTACACCTTGGGATGAAGCCCCAGGGTCTCGGCCCCTGTCTCGACAGTATGCCTGCTCCCACAGTCAATCTCCCAGGAATATACACTGCTCCGAACGAGAGGAGTTTGTCCTGGGACCACAGAAGGATCTGGTGTGCCAGCTTGTACAAGGGGCACAAATGCCGATCTCTCTGGTGACTGATATAAGAGATCGCCAATGTGTTGTCGGTGCGCACCAACACATGGTGACCTCTCAGGTCCGGGAGGAAATATTTCAATGCTCGATGCACAGCTAGCATCTTTAGACAACTGGTATGTCATGTCAGATGGCGACCGCTCCACAGACCATGGGCAGCCCAACCGGTGACGGATGCGTCTGTCGCTATCATTACACTGCGACCAAGAGCTCCCAGCACCGGGCCCTGATTCAAGAACTAAGGTTTCTTTCACATATCTAAGGCATGAAGGCATCGCCGCGTGACCTTGATGGTTCGTAATGGATTCCCCCGTGGGAAAATCCCTTGGTCTTGATCCACCACTGTAGGGGTCTTATGTGCAGGAGGCCAAAAGGTATCCCATTGGACACAGCTGCCATAAGCCCTAACAGTCTCTGAAACTGCTTGACAGTGAGTGGCTGGCCTTCTCTGACTCTCTTGACTGAGATAAGGATTGACTCGATCCGAGCAGGAGACAAATGTGCCTGCATCGTGGTCGAATCCCACACTACGCCTAGATAGGTGGTTCTCTGAACTGGAGAAAGTACACTCTTCTGGGTGTTCAGTCTCAGACCCGGCTCCCCAATATGTGCGAGAACGACATCTCGATGTTGAACCGTCATTTGCTCTGATTGAGCTTAAATAGTTGATATAGTTCAGAGTGCGGATGCCCTGCATACAGAGGGATACCAGAGCCGCATCTACACATTTCGTGAACGTGCGGGGTGAGAGTGCAAGGCCGAAGGGAAGTATTCGATATTGGTAGGCTTTGCCCCCGAAAGCGAACCTCAGAGACTTCCTGTGCTGTGGAAGGATGGATATTTGGAAGTTTGAGATCTATTGCGACAAACCAGTCCTCGGATCTGATTTGAGCTACAACCTGTTTGACAGTGAGCATTTTGAACTTCAGTGACATAACTGAGAGGTTTAGATGACGTAAGTCTAAGATCGGACGCAACCCCCCCATCCTTCTTTCGAACTATGAAATACCAGCTGTAAAACCCGGACTCCCTGTCTAGAGGAGGGACCACCTCGATGGCCGCCTTCCTTAATAGGGCATTCGCTTCTTGTTCCATCACCAGAGCCTGCTGGGGGCCAACTACTGTCGGTGTAACCCCATTGAATGTCGGCGGTCGATGGTCAAACTGAATGCGATAGCCTCTTTCTATTGAGATACATTGAGACCCATTGAGATACATTTGGCAGTAGTTTTCACGCTGCTAACTGATGTACTAAGGGAATCAGTCTCTCGAGACTGAACTCTGGTGTAAGAGGTGCTACGCTCACGGGCAGAAATAACTGAGAGCAGTGCTCGCTGGAAACGGTTGCGCCCTGAAACTCTGGCAGGGTTGGCAAACCCACCTCCCGAGGGGACTGAGGTGAGACGGGCACCGTATAATGAGGTGGACCCCGCTCTACCCCAGTAGGGGCCGCCCTCTGTAGTCGTGACTGAACTTTTCCACTTATGTGGACCTCCCAGCCTGACATCGGATTTGGATTAGGCTGAGAAGTCGCTGGCCCAGAGCATTGCTCTGTTTGTACATGGAGGGGGCTCCCGCCCAGCAGTCCCTCCAGTACATCTAACTTCACATGTTCAATAACTGTCATTATATTCCTCAGAAATTAATGCAATCAAACAATCAGACAAGTAAATGGTCTGGATTGTGATACAATTCACATTGAAGTGATATATTGAACTTCTTGAAGTTAGATGTCCTTCTTGAAGTCCTCAGAATCTAATGAAATTCAGCAATCAGACAAGTAAACACGGTCTAGATTGAGATAAAGTACACATTGAAGTGCTGACTTCTCAAAGTCATTATATTCCTCAGAATTTTAAACAATCAAACAATCAGACAAGTAAACACGGTCTGGATTGAGATAAAGTACATATTGAAGTGCTGACTTCTCAAAGTCATTATATTCCTCAGAATTTTAAATAATCAGACAAGTAAACACGGTCTGGATTGTGATACAATACACATTGAAGTGATATATTAACTTCTCAGTTATTAAATTTCTTAGAATTTAATGAAATCAAAACAATCAGACAAGTAAACAGATAAAACTAGATTGTGACAAAGTACACATTGAAGTGATAGAACTAACTCCTCCTTATTAAATGGAGTTTAAACAACCAGACAAGTGGTCGGGTATGAAAAATTCACAACTGAAAATGATGTAATACACGCGTTGCCTCGACAGCGCGCGAATAATTAGTCACACAAACAATATTAATCCCTTCGGAGATTATATAGCTTCTCGTATAATGTTAGGCATAACACTGTTTATTGTATATGCTTATGCAACTTTATGTTTGTGCAACTAAAAGCTCGCCGACGCCCTCTGTATCAATCTCCTCGGAGAAAGAAAGGCGGAGTGTCAAGTCCGATGCTCGGGGGAGAAGAACCGAAGCTCGGGCTTCCGAACCCAGGAATCTGGCAGATTTGATGGGTAAGGTAGGAGATAAGGATGTGCCCGTCTCCATTCCCTCCAACATATCGATCTGCGAACCTAACGAATGACGGCGCCGTTCCGCCTAGGCGAAAGCGGGACCGGTATCGTGAGGAACGCTGGCGAAGGCTCCCTCCTCCAAGAGAGCCCTCCGAGATCAAAGCGTACATAACGGCCGGGCACTCGGCTCCCTCGAGAGCCGACTCAGCGTGCTTCGATCCCAGGCAAACCACGCATAGACTGTATCCCCACCCGTGATGTACGTGGGCAGGGAGGAACAAACAATCCATAGCGCGATCTGGAATCGCCCTTCAAATGCCGTGTCTTTGCTTTGCTCTTAGGCATTATGTTGTTTATTGGGACACAGACAAAAATAAATAAGACTCACAAGACAGACTTTAGACATGCACACACAGAGCGCTTGCTGAAAGACGCGAAGCTGAAGTCAGCTGTGTGGCAGGTGCCTTTATAGCTTCCTGGTCGCTACGTCACCCCGCCCGTGACGTCACACTCTTCCATTGGACTGATTGCACATGATATTCAGAGTTGTTCTTGCCAGAGGCGTTCCCCAAAAGCGCTCGACGCAGCTCGAGTTCCCGAAGAGGAACAAACTTTGCGCAGAGGTTAATCTTCTGGTGTCGATCAATGCAAATATGCGTTTTAAGGGATCTTCTCCTCATAACACCGAAAATAACTTAAATTACACTTTCAGTTTTGATCATACAGATAAATCAATACATCAGTCGAATCTGTAAAGGTGCTAGTTTTATTTGTATACACACATAATAACAACAAAACTTCTCCAGGTCCCAAAAAAACCCTTAGAACTCAGAGGGTTAAAGTTAGATATGTTATGTATTGTTTGAATTACTGTACATGAACGGATAAACATTAATTAGCTTTATTCTATATGTATTGCTGCATTTGAGCACAGACAATACAAGGCCCAGTTGTTCCATTTCCTGTATGATGTACAGTTTTACTTAATTGCTCATATGCAATAATTACTTCTTACTGTGCCAGAAAGAAGATTTGTAGAACATGACTCATTTTCTATCTAAAGAATAATGCAATGAGTGCATGAAATCTAAACACTTAGATATTCACATAACAAATGACCTCTAATTTTTCATGTGCATCTAAATATTTGTAAAGGTTCACTGTAAGTTCACTGTTAAATATCAATGTGTCTTGACTGCAGGGATGTAAATAAAATAACTATACTATACTATAATATATATATATATATATATATATATATATATATATATATATATATATATATATATATATATATATATATATTTATACACACACACATTTTAGGTACTAGTATGATTTTTTTTTTTTTTTAAACCAATTCATACTCATATGTAATGAATATGTACCAATTCGGGGTACAATAAAAAAAAATCCTTTCTCTGGTTTGAATGAATCATCAGCTTTTTTATTTATTATTGATTGCAATGCTTTAAATAAGCTGTACTTTTACAGTTATTCATGTTGCTTCTCTGGTAAAACACCAACTGTCTGTTGGTCATTTCAACAGAGGGACTGATATCTGACATCCCGTGCTTCCAGACCAACATTTAAATGGATACATGAGGAATGTAATTCCAAGTGAAATTCTTCCAGATTCGTACATTTAATTTATCATACAGAGGTCAAGAAATAGCTCCAACAGATTTAATGCATTCCAGTGATGTTATGAGTACTGTCATCTGGGCCTGGATCTTGTGTGTTTTGCTCTTGGAAACGTTCCCTCATGAGGTATGATGGAATGTCAGAAGTCTGTATGGTAGTAAAAACTGTCTGTCAAAGCAAAGCAACACATGTGATATGATTTTTTCAGTCATAAATAAGCTTGGAAAGCTTGGTTTGCAGTGTTGAAACATTTTATATACTATTCACATTAAGACAAAAAAGTTATGATTTTTCTGTTTTCAAATGTTTTCTATTGTAATATACTATAAAAAATATATATTTAAATTTTCTTCAGCCATTATTCCAGTCTTCAGTCTCACATGATCCTTCAGAAATCTTTCTAACATGCTGATTTACTATAACTGTTATAGCAATAATTAATAATATTGCTGCTTAATAATATTTTTAGGATTTTTTTTTTTGATAAATAAAGAGTCAAGTCTGCAGTCTTTATTGCTGGAGTCTGAGTCAAGTCTGAAGTCTTTATCGCTGGAGTCTGAGTCAAGTCTGAAGTCTTTATCGCTGGAGTCCGAATCAAGTCTGCAGTCTTTATTGCTGGAGTCCGAGTCAAGTCTGAAGTCTTTATCGCTGGAGTCCGAGTCTAGTCTGAAGTCTTTATCCCTGGCGTCTGAGTCAAGTCTGAATTCTTTATCGCTGGAGTTTGAGTCAAGTCTTAAGTCTTTATCGCTATAGTCCGAGTCAAGTCTGAAGTCTTTAACCTGGAGTCTGAGTCAAGTCTGAAGTCTTTATCGCTGGAGTCCGAGTCAAGTCTGAAGTCTTTAACCTGGAGTCTGAGTCAAGTCTGAAGTCTTTATCCCTGGAGTCTGAGTCAAGTCTGAAGTCTTTAACCCTTGAGTCTGAGATAAGTCTGAAGTCTTTAACCCTTGAGTCTGAGTCAAGTCTGCAGTCTTTATTGCTGGAGTCTGAGTCAAGTCTGAAGTCTTTATCGCTGGAGTCCGAGTCAAGTCTGAAGTCTTTATCCCTGGCGTCTGAGTCAAGTCTGAAGTCTTTAACCTGGAGTCTGAGTCAAGTCTGGAGTCCTTATCGCTGGAGTATGAGTGAAGTCTGAAGTCTTTATCACTGGAGTCTGAGTCAAGTCTGAAGTCTTTATCGTCTGAGTCAAGTCTGAAGTCTTTAACCTGGAGTCTGATTCAAGCCTCGAGTCTTTGGTCACGAGTCCGAGTCGAGTCTCAAGTCATTTAATGGCTTGCTGAAAAAATCTCATTCAGAATTTCAGAACCCTCATGTATTGAAATCTTCCTATTTATGAAGCTGTTTTATAGGCCATAGACAAAATATATGATCTATGATCTGCTTTGTAAAAAATAAAAAAGTAGTGTTAAGATGTAAGGTTATTGTACATCCAGTCTGTTATTTATAGGCCATGTTTTCAAAATGTTTTTCTGTAATGAAATTCTATAATAAGTGTATGGGTCTACCATGACACACAAAGAAATATGTGACATCGATATTACAAAACCACAATTGCGAATATAACACATAATTACTGTATTTGCATTACTGTATTTAGGGTTGTGGTAGGGGTAGACGTTAATAAACCATAACTTTACAGGTAGCATTTTTCATTGTTGAACTGTACTACCCACTGTTTTAATGGGAGGTAGAAAGTGGGACAAATCTACAGAATGCCGTCGCTGAAAGGGTTTGAAAAAAGCATGTTTGGCTTTTGTTAAAAATACTAGAGGATATAGCACTAAAAGATATTTACTATAAACGACCCTGGGTGCTTGTTATGTGATCTGCTCCGCTGTTTTGACACACTGTTCTCTAAAAAATGGTGCTGTGTAATGGTTGGCTGTCCGGAGCCAAGGGTGCATATTCGGCCCCCTTTTTTGAATATACAAAGACTCAAGTTGCTTTTACAATTTTCATAAGTACTTTTCCTCGAGTCATGTCTGGAGTAATTTCTGGTAGAGTCTGAGTCAAGTCTGAAGGCCACCCTGGGCACACCAGATGAAGACTGTGACAGGTATTAAAAGATACCTACTGTATAATAGTTTTATTTGTAAATGTAATATGAGTAAGATTAATAAGATGAGTAAGATAATGGTAATTAAGATAAGAATCACAGTAATTAGTATAACTGGATGCTATCGCAGTTGCCAAGCAACTTTTTTCATTAATATTGAATTCAACAGCAGGTGTATCACTACTTTCTCAGTGCTGTTATTGCTATTTTTTTCTTTTTCTTGAGCAGACCTGAGTTCCTGTGAGCCAGCTCCTCTCTCAATAGCTTACTGCATTATCTGACATTCTCCATCTGTAGTATTGACCAGCCACAGCAATTTAATCTATGAAGCAGTGTGTCTCCTAAAACACAACCTGGGTGTTTAGGGTGGTCAGGCAGATAAGAGGTGGCTTTGGAGCAAGACCTGCACCCCGAGCACTTAACCTTATCTGCACAGTTCTGATGCGCATGTGTGTGGCATTTCTATGAACCTAAAAGTTGGGTTGCACAGGATGATAAATTAACAATTGTGGTACAAGACTTTTAAACAGCATAACACAGAAAACAGAACAATATCAGCCAGATGTGCTTTTGGTCACAATGGGCAGATTTATAGGTCATTGAGAATGCACCTGGATGTAAAAAATTAATGTAAAAATAGTTGTGCAGGCTTTTAATGGACATACAGTTCATAGTGTCTGTAAGGTCACAAACTGGTTTCAGAATTAATTGACCCTCTCAGGTCCTTTTCTGGCCAAAATAAAATATATAGGTGTGGAGGTGTAATAGCACAGCGGGCTATTTTTAAATATGCCTGCGCTTCCATAGAAAAGAAACGTCTGAAATAGCTCAAGTAAAGGTGACCCTACAGACAAAAAAGGATATTAAAGAACTTTTAAGCTGTACCACACAACTATATTGCAGTAGATGCAGTAAATATTTAAATGTAAAATAAATGTTTTGAAATAATTATCTTATGCTCACCAAAGCTGCATTTATTTGATCAGAAATACAGTAAAAACTACTTGAACATTGTCACACCATGGACTGTTTGTTGTGTTGTCTTCCTCATGTGCTCTGTTTGACCTAGTTTCTGTCTCTGTCTGATTATTTTCATTAGTTTCAGGTGTGTGTCATTGCATGTGCGCCTATCGTGCCATTTCCAATATTGCATTTCATGCAGTGTGTAATGTAGCTTTATGTGAATGTACTGTAAACTATCTGCAAAGTTGTAAAGCTGAAAGTGCATGATAAATATAGTTATTGTCTCACAAAATAAAGAATCAACTCTGAACAGCGGAAAGGAGTCGTTATTAATAAGAATGCCACTTATGTGATGGCTAAACGTCATGAGGTAACACATTTACAGAATGCTCGCCAATGTTCAACATTGGCTAGCCGCAAACAACTTGACCCCATCCACAAATGCATCATTCTACTGATGACTGCTTCTCTAATCTCTGGGAGTTCGATGTGGGATTCACAAAATGATTGCTGTTGAAAGTTGGATCAGTATCTGGTTTATTTGGACCAGCTGCTCCACTGAATCACAACCTGAAAGTATGAAAAATAATAGATGTTTTTTCTAGATATTTTAGATTTAATATATTTTTTATAGAGCATTCAAAATACAGAACTATTGAAACAGGTGTATTGTTTCCAACACGCGCTGTATGCCGTAGACCAATCACAACAGACTAGCCCATCTGACCAATCAACGCAGAGCAGGCTCACGGAAAGGATGGGTTTAGAGAGACTGAATCTTAGAACTGCTTCAAACTAATAATTTGATCGCTGGAAAATGAGGTGATATAAAATGCATATATTGTGAAAAAACTAAAGCGTTTTTTGACCTTTCATGCTTGAAATCCTATTGTAGGAGACTCCCAAAACATAGGAACCATAAAAATAGCATAATAGGGGCACTTTAATGACCTTTTTTGCACACCCTGCTGCTCAGAGCAAGAGCCTGAGCCCACCGCTGACGGAGAGCCAGAGCCTCGAGACTTCATTCCTCCGGCTACACCTCATTCCTCACACCTCTTTCCTCTGTCCCTCCGTCCCTCTTTCCCTCCAGCTCCACCTTGATCCTCTGACTCTCCAGCACCACCGCAGCCTTCTGGATCCCTGCCTCTGCCTCGGTTGTCAGAGCCATCTGCTCCACCTTGGCCCTCCAGATTCTCCCCGTCACCCTGGCTCTTCAGATCAATGTCTCAGACTAGGGCTCGACCACTAACTGCTCTGCCACCATCGACTGGCCCCCTCAAGCCGTCAGCCATTCCTCCAACATGGCTCCTCTCTGTCGGCTCAACCATGGGCCGCAATCATGGCTGTGACCTGGGTCCCTCCTGTCTCCTCCCTCTGTCACCCAGGCTCCTCCGGCCCATGCTACCTGTCTTCTCCCTGGATCCTACCTCCATCACCACCTTGGACTCTGTCGGTCATCCTCCTCCCAATCATATTACCTCTAGACAGGGCCGTAGCTGGGGTTTGCGGGGCCCCGGTGCAGGCTGTACCAATGGGCCCTGTTTGAAATTGGTTAATTTATATGTTCATTCTATTTATTTATTTGTGCTAATTGCACAATGTTTAAGTTGTTTCGTGTTTGCAGGTGTCCAGGTACAGAAAACAAATAATTAAATGTAAAATAACACTGCATGGTCTTCACTATAAAAATTAATTTAACAGTCAAACCAAAATGTATTCAGACACCTTCAACATTTGTTACATTGTCACAGTTTATTTGCTGTAGTTTATAAAATGGTAATAAAATATGACAAGAACTCAGAGTTGAACTGTCAGAACAAATTCATCTCGATAATGTCAGAGGTCCCACTTTATATTAGGTGGCCTTAACTACTGTGTACTTACATAAAAAAAATAAGTACAATGTACTTATTGTGTTCATATTGTATTGTAAAACACTTTTGCTGCTATTGAGGTGGGACAGGGGTAAGGTTAGGGAGAGGGTTGGAGGTATGGGTAAGTTTAAGGGTGGGTTAAGGTGTAAAGTATGGGTCAACAGTGTAATTATAAATGTAATTACAGAAATTAGATACAGATGTAATTACATGTCGTCTTTTTAAAAATATAAGTACAATGAAAAAACATGTATGTACACAATAAGTACATTGTGCTAAATTATTAATTAAAATGTAAGTACATAGTAGTTAAGGCCACTTAATATAAAGTGGGTCCATGTCGGATAACTTTGATAGAAAGATATGTAACGGATATGACAATATTTGCACAACTTTGTTGAACAATTACCAAACAATGCTTAATTTTGTTCAGTCTGTGGTGTGAAAAGGTTGCATTAGCAATTCAGGAAAAAAAAAACACGTAAGCAAAACATGGTGAGGTCAAAGTGTCTGAATAATTTTGGTCCCATTTTTTTTTTCTTGATCAATTTCACTAGTAGTCCAATGTATGAAGATTTTTTTGGGTATAATATGTCACAGCTCGCTTTATTTTGCTATACTCTCTTACCTAAATTAATTATAGTGTCCTGCACCTACTATTGAAACTTAAAAAAAAATCATTTCTTTAATTTTCTTGGATTAATATTATAGCAGCCAGTAGCTAAATTAGGCGCGGTCAAGAGACGATGAAGCATCCAATATAATACACATCCGATATTTTTCTTAACTGTTTACTTTCACTTAAGACATAACCGACAGTTTCTTCGAACATGCTTTCCAAGACGGATATTTTGACATATTTTTTATGTTTTTGTTGGTACAAGAGCAAAAAGAAGCAAATTTTGTGTTAAAATAGTGTTTTGAGACGCCTCTCTCTGCGTGAGCCCTGAACACCAGAACACCGTGGTGTTGAAATGGGCTTTTTCACATCCTTTTATGTTTGTTTAAACTGCGATTTGTATTTGTTCGTTCAGGTGCAGGAGGAAGTTCGAAGAGAACTTCGCAAAGGAGATCTCGGTTTAGTGTCGCTGTCTGTCTGACGCGGCTCTGAGACTGTGAGATACGTGCGCACCGAACACAGGTGTTTGAATGATTTAAACTCTTTTGAATGTTTAAATTGGAAACTAGTCAGGCTTAAAAACACATGAAAATGATAAGCTTTCGTGACGACACGCAGCAGTGGCCTGTTGTGGCGGAGGCGTGGTTTAGCGAAGTCTGCAACGGGAGAGCGAGTGAAGAGACGAGCGGCGATAAGTGGTTCAGGTGAGAAACAAGTAACACCTGGATCTTGTTTCAGTGATTGGCGTGGGGAACCCGCATTTAAGGAGCGCGACAGCCGGCGAAAGGAGAGAGAGACGGGGACTCGTGAGCGCAGGAAGCTGGAGAGCGATCGAGCAAACCAGATGCAGTATCCGTGGCCGAAGTGCTGTTAGAGAGTGCGCGCACCTGCCGCGCTTGTTTGTTTGTTTATTTGTTTTGTTTTGGTTTTGGAATAAAGCCTCTCACGAGCCCCGTACGCTGACTCTGGTCTCCTTCCTCTACTCTGATTGAACCTTCATTACACTGGTGCCGAAACCCGGGAGGAAGGAGAGCGTTCGCCATGCAGACTCCGTCAGCTACATCAGCCTCGCCATTTGCGGACATCATATCATCGCTCGCTGGCCTGCACCAAGAACACCACCAGGCCCTGCTGGACCTGCGGGCCGACCAAGACCACCGGTTCCAGGCGATGATGCGGGCCCAGCAGGAGGACCGCGAGCTGGTCCGGAGCTTGCTGGACCGGGAGGCTCGGACGGGGACGGCCTCCCCCAGCGCCCCGCCCCCTCACATGCCACTCCCCAAGATGGGACCCACTGACGACCCGGAGGCTTTCCTTGACTTGTTCGAGCGGACTGCGGAGGCGTGTGGGTGGCCGGTGGACAGCTGGCCCGTACGGGTGATCCCTCTGCTGTCGGGGGAGGCCCAGAAGGCGGCCCAACAACTACCCGTCCCGAACCTCCTGGTCTACGCCGACCTCAGACGAGCCATCCTCCAGAGGGTGGGCCTCAGCCCAGAACAACATCGCCAGCGCCTCCGGTCACTGGAGCTGGCCGAGGCGGGCCGACCCTTTGTGTTGGCGCAGCAGCTCCGGGACTCGTGCCGCAAATGGCTGTTGGCCGGGGACGGTGACGCCGAATCCATCATCAACGCGGTGGTACTGGAGCAGTTCATCTCCCGCCTTCCAAAGAAGTCCGCCCAGTGGGTCCAGTGCCACCGCCCGGCGTCGCTGGATCTGGCCATCCAACTGGCGGAGGATCAGCTGGCGGCGTGCTCCGGGGTCGGCGAGCCCCTCCCTGCTGTCTCTCTCTCTCTCTCTCTGTTTCCCCCTCCCCCCCCACTCCGAAATCTCTCCCTCTCCCTAGGTCCCATTGGGTGGGGCAACCGAGGGCTGCGCCCCGCTGGAGGGTGGCGATGGAGCCTGCGGCCGGGGCCCGAGGTCCCGCACGAGGGATGGCCGCTCCCCAGCGACGGGGGAGTGAAGACCCTCCGGCTGCTTCCCCACGTCAATCCCCTGAGCCACTTCCCGCCACTAGGGCAGCGGGGAGACCCGGGCCAGCCTGCTGGCGTTGCGGGGATCTGGGCCACTTTGTGGACAGGTGCCCGATGATGGAGGTGGGGACACTGGTCCGGATCCCGGACGACCCGCAGGCTGCCCCCAATCAAGCCGGGCTGTACCAAATACCCGTGAGTATAAAGGGGGGTACCTATCAGGCTCTGGTGGATTCAGGTTGTAACCAGACCTCCATCCATCAAAGCCTGATACAATCCGGGGCATTGGATATGGGCCGCATGGTTAAGGTGAGGTGTGTGCACGGGGATATAAGGGAATATCCATTAAAAGCCATAGGTATTAAATTTCGGGGCCATAAGCATAGTGTGGAGGTGGCCGTTAGTCCGCGCCTCCGGCATCCGCTAATTTTGGGGACGAATTGGCCAGCATTTCAGCATTTACTAGGGTGTTTGACAGCGGGTGCCGTCGGGGGAAAGAACCAGCTGGGGGGCGGGGCGAGCGCTCAGGTGGGAGAATCTGTCCCGGGGCCTAGCGGGGCGGTCTCAGGGGAACCGAGCGGCATGGCGAGGCTAAACCTTGCCGGCCGCGATGACTTTCCCCTGGAACAATCCCAGGACGAGACGCTGAAGCATGCCTTCGAGCAGGTCCGCTTGATCGATGGGCGGGTCCTCCACCCTGAGCGTCCGCTATCCCACCCGTATTTTGCCGTTATTAAAGACAGGTTGTATCGAGTGACCCACGACGCTCAGACAAATGAAGATACAACCCAGCTGTTAGTACCGCGGAGCCATCGGGAAATGCTTTTCCGGACGGCGCATTGTAATCCTATGGCAGGGCACTTAGGAGTAGCAGCAACACTAAATCGTCTAACGACCCGATTCTTTTGGCCGGGCATTCACGAGAACGTGCGCAGGTGGTGCGCGTCTTGTCGGGAATGTCAGCTGGTAAACCCACCGGCCGTTCCAAAAGCGCCTTTGCGCCCTATTCCTCTAGTGCAGGTCCCCTTCGAGCGAATTGGTATGGACCTGATCGGGCCGTTAGAGCGATCCGCACGGGGACACCGTTTCGCGTTAGTCTTAGTGGATTACGCGACACGGTATCCAGAAGCAGTGGCGCTCCGCAACATCTCAGCCAAAAGTGTGGCGGATGCCTTGTTTCGTTTAATCTCCCGCGTGGGAATCCCAAAAGAGATTCTCACGGACGGTATGTGGCGGAGGCGTGGTTTAGCGAAGTCTGCAACGGGAGAGCGAGTGAAGAGACGAGCGGCGATAAGTGGTTCAGGTGAGAAACAAGTAACACCTGGATCTCGTTTCAGTGATTGGCGTGGGGAACCCGCATTTAAGGAGCGCGACAGCCGGCGAAAGGAGAGAGAGACGGGGACTCGTGAGCGCAGGAAGCTGGAGAGCGATCGAGCAAACCAGACGCAGTATCCGTGGCCGAAGTGCTGTTAGAGAGTGCGCGCACCTGCCGCGCTTGTTTGTTTGTTTATTTGTTTTGTTTTGGTTTTGGAATAAAGCCTCTCACGAGCCCCGTACGCCGACTCTGGTCTCCTTCCTCTACTCTGATTGAACCTTCATTACACCTGTCAACTGTCCTGATTGTCTTTTTAGGCTGGCCTCAGCCAGACGGTTGAGATCACCGGGGCCCCCCCCTCGGCTGTGGGCCCCTATAATCGTCAGTACCTTTCACCCCACTTGCGACGGCCTTGCCTCTAGATCCATGCATTCATAGACAAAAAAAAAAGAAACAACTAAACAGATTCTAAAAAGATTAATTTCCCTTAAAATGGTAATAAATGAAGAAAATTTTATTTGAAATTAAGTCATTTGTTGAGCAGTTCCTGATTTTCATTTACACAATAGTGAACCGAGCATTGCTTTACATTATAATAGAGGCATTTACATCTGGAGAACATGCATGCTTGTTTATTGGTTTTGAGACACTCTAATTTCTGCCAGCTTTTTACAACAATCTGATAAAGATGAATAATGATGAAGTAAACAGGAAGTGAGCATCTTCCTATCTGGCAGTCTTAGAGGGCAACGTGCCCTTGGGCAAAGTCATGACGCTGTTCCTCACATTAAGCAGGGAGCGAGGGACTGTTAAAAGCACTGCTGCCACATTAGAGCATATAAATGTGTCACAAACTCAAGCTGATCTCCCAAAACTGCCATCATCTTGTGCTATCAAGTGAATTTGTGTGAAAAACACCACATCTTTTAACTGTTTGTGCATACATAATTGGTGACAATAATCTATTAACCATCTGTCATAAATTTCCAATTCATTAACTCAATCACAAATGACATCTGAAATAGAACAAAGGACACTGTAATGCTTCTAATGTTTTTAGATCTCTCTCCAAACTGAGCAATTTGCTCATATTGAGTTTGATGTACAATTACTGTAGCTTAACAGTTCAGGTCACCATTTACTCTCCATTGCTTAAAATATGAATATGCAATATGGCAATCAAAGCTGATTGTTTTTGCACACCTACACACTTTTCAGCTTATAATAAATAGATAAAAACAGTGACCTTGCTTTCAGTTTTCTTGCTTTTAAGTATGCTCTGCATTGAGGAACTGGCCTTATGTGACATAAGTATGTATTGTGGAAAACATTCCATCTATTTCTTTGGTTTGGGAATGTCTTTCTGAAATTGTAGTTGCTCTAGTGTTGGTTAATGAAGCGCACCACTATCAGACAAAGTCCAGTTCTACTCAATTGTTCTTCTCTGTTCCCTGTGGACATTGTTCTTATGATTTCTGCAGGTTTTCTGTGGTCTTGGGTGAACTCTACGTGTTCAAAACCAATTTCTTTTTGCGATCTCTCAAGAGTTATTGAGGTCATTGTGACGTGACCCTCTGCTCTTACCTCTCTCTTGGTCTATGTGGGAATTTAACCAGATGAGTGAAATAAAGAAAACCAGTGATCTGGTCCAAATGTCAGGGAAAGACCCTGTTGGAGCTGTGTGGGGTTCTTTAGCCAAATACATGGATCTTTGTTATGGATGAGAGGAGATTACATAGTTTAACAAGATTTATTTTCGCATGAACTAATTTATGCTTGAACTGAGATAAAATGAAGCAAAAACCTCCTCTTTGTATGATAAAAGTTATTCTCAATTGTATTGCAAAATGGCAGTTGCATCTGTTTTTAATTTTAGCTAACTTACAAAAAGCTGAAGATATTTAAAGGAATCGGTCAGCCAAAAATTAAAGTTCGGTTCAATGCTGTATGAGTTACATTTTTATGTGTAAATGTTTTTATTCATTGATTTTTTTAATCCTTTTTGGAGCTTGACAGCTATGATCACTATGACCCGCCATTATATGCCAAAAACTGAGCTAGAAAAAAACAACAACAACAACAGTAACTGACAGGAGTGCAACTAAGTGGTGTGCAGATACTAATAATGAGCATATAGGCAAAAAAACCTGCTGAGTATTTTTTGGCATCCATTTGGTCTTTTTTATTTTATTTAATATGTTTATGACGTTCTTACAATTTCCAGGACCATTATGCTTATTGCTCTGAAGCAAATTGTTTTCAAAAGCTTCACTGTCGCTGTAATCATGCAAAATAAATCCACCCAAACATCATCTCACATCAGCTTAATCAAACAGATATATAACATTTTCCATATCCATTTCTGCATTTAATACTAATGCATCCTAAACTCACAGACATTTACCTTTTTAAAAATGGAAACCAACCTTACATGATCCATTATTTATTATTATTCTCATTTTGTTTGCTGATGTTTTCAGGTTTCATTTTGTCTTAAAAATAGTTCAGCCAAATTATGTGAAAATACACACACCCTCAGTCCATCCAAGATGTAGAAGAACTTGTTTCAGATTTGGAGACATTTGGCATCACATCACATGCTCATCAGTACATACTCTGAAGTATATGGGTGCTGTCTAAACAGCTGATAAAAACATCACAATAATGCACAAGACTTCAGTTCATGTATATATATATATATATATATATATATATATATATATATATATATATATATATATATATATATATATATATATATATATATATATATATATATATATCCATAATAAAGTGTCCTTCATTAGAAGTATTTTCCCTGTTGCCCTCTCACATCAAAATCCACCAACCATGGGTTTATAACTTTTTTCAACTTGATCTGTGCTCCCGATTCAGCTGTGATGACTTTTTTCTTTTATTTTACCTCATATTGAGCAGGAAGCAATGGTTTGAAGTTAAAAATGTTCTGAATTAGTTAATTACAAACACAGCTTTTCAATTCACAGTATGTTGACTGATAGACTGACGTCATATAGATTACTCGTGGATTATTGTGAGGTTTTAATCAGCTGTTTGGGCTCTCATTTTGACGGCACCCATTAACTTCAGTGGATCCATTGAAACTCATCTACAAGGGAAAAAAATGCTAATTTCACAGTTTCTATCTTGTGTGTGTTTAAGAGAAATAAAATATTTTTTCTTAAAAAAAAAATTGTCTTTGATTCTTGCCAAATTTGTCTGCAAAGATTTGGTACAACACTCAACCACATAATGGATATTGTACAAGTCTAGTAAAAATGTAGGGATTTCCCAAGGCAGGTGTTGCTGTGTGTATATAATTTTCCATGTCCAAATCATTGCAGCAATCATCTCACTTACATTTATTGGGTGTTTGTACCCTCAAAAGAATCAAAAACATCTCTGTATGTAGAAAAAAATATGCTTTTAACATCTGTGCCACAAAAAAAAGTTCTTTGAGTTTGTTTGGGCTCAGTGTTAATGTGCTGTCAGTGATGTGTCTTCACAAGCTGGGCCTTCTAGGGAGCGTTTTCACACCTGGACGACATCTGAGCTTTCTTGTCAGAGTAATTGTAGGTGGTATTTCTTATTGATGGTCTTAAGCAAGTCAAGGTTCGGTCAGAGGAAAAGCATGAAAGAAGCATAAAGTGAAAGTCTACAGAATGATTCTTTGAAAAAAGGTGTAAAGGTAATCGAATGCTTTTCATTATAATGAGAAACAGCTTAGGAATTAGAACAGGTAACAGAATTTTGAAGAAATTTTGTTTTTGAGCTTTTCACGCCAAATGAACCGAAAAAAAAAAAAAAAAAGAAGCCCTTTTTGGGATTTTCCCCCCCTACTAAAACAGATCAACTTTCTCCACAATGTTCTGGCTCAGATTGCATGTTATTTCAAAGCGTCCAGGACATCCTGAAGAATATATATATATATATAATTATTACAGATAGATCATATGTCATGTTAACCTGAAGAAGGCTTTCAAATATTTCTGTAGAATTACCATAACATGATGTAATGATGCACTGAAAAGATTAAAGTCACTAGCATGCCCTTTTAAGGAACTCAATATATTTGAAGTGATGTTGCTACTCTACATAGAGTGTGATTTAAATGAATACTAGCAATTTTTATTAACCGAACCTGTGGAAATAAACACACCACAATGGAAACATATTTAAAAAAGAAAAACAATTTAATGCACATCTTGATCAGCACAGTACTATATGCCTTCAACATATGACTTTACTCTTTGTGTAATTGATTTAATATAAATTTCTGTACAGTTCCTAAATTATCTCAAACATCGAATCAATCATAAACAAACAGAGGAGCAAAAGTAATAAATAGAATGTTCTTGAAGCACTGCAGAAAAGGACAGAAATGATGGAAAGATTGTCTCACAGAACCACAAAAAGCAAGACGTACCAGGTTACATCGTCTTCACACATTCTGGACATTAATGTGATGGATATATTGATATGAGTCACGTGTGTGGGCTCGTGTTTTCTGACCTATTTAAATAGTGAGATAAATATATAGATATTTTTTCTGTGCCATACATGTATAAATAAATATTTTTTTCTTTGTACACTTTAACATCAGCGACTAAACACAACAGAAACACCCAAAAAAAGATCACTTATTGACATCGTTGTTACAAATACAGCTACACAGCTTGTACTTGTTCGGACCTTCTGTACATTTTACAACTTTGGAAGAACTTCTTCACAACCTTAAAAAAAAAAAAAAAAAAAAAAAAAAAAAAAGAGAGAAAATAAACTTTGCAGAATTTTTTTTCTTAATCAGTATTTTTGTGTTGTTTTCCAGTAAAACATTTAAACATCTTTAAAACAAGATAAATGTACTTAATAACAAAATAGATTTATTTATAATAGTTCTTATTCTTAAAATAAGAAAAAAATATATATTTACACATTTTATTTTTCAAATAAATTTATGTTTTAAATGCATTAAATACTTTACTGGAAAACAAGACTAAAATAGTGACAAAGAAATTATTATTATTATTATTTTAGTGAATAAAGAAACAGAAACAAACCCAGACACCAGTGTTGCTTCTCACCGATTAAGCCAGGGCTCACCAACACAGAAATGACAACACTACTAGAAATGACTGAACTAATACTAAAACCGTACAATTCTGGGTAAAGGATGGCGGCCAACAAATCTGATACAGACACTGACCTTACCAAGAATGGTGAGTCTGGACATTTGTATCTTTGAACAGAAGAAGGTATTTGAGTTATGTGCAGAGAAAAAATGATGAGTCATAAGCAGAGACTGTTTTTAGGCCTTCTTTGAGGCACGTTGGAGGAGCACACCGTGTATGCCGTACTTTGGAATATCGCATATGTTGGAGGGCATGGAGAACGCTAGCTTGCTTTGGAATGGTGATGGCTGTCTGGAGGTCACATGACCCACAAACAAACTAAACAGATACAAACAAGCCATAAAACCCACAAACCACTGTTATCTTGTGTTTTAAAGCTGAAGTGTGTCATTAATGTGCCTCCAGAGCTGTTCTGATTTACTTAAAGGAATAGTTTATTCAAAAAAGAAGCTTTATTATGGATTATTTGACTCACATTTGGACCAGAAGCAATGGTTTGCAGATAAAATGCCTTAATGTTGGATTTGTTTTCACAAACATGCATTTTTTCACTTCACATGAAGTTAATTGATAATTTGCTGAGCAAGTGATGTAATGCTACATTTTTCAAATTCTGGTTAAATTAAGTGAAAGTGAAGTGACATTCAGCCAAGTATGGTGACCCATACTCAGAATTCATGTTCTACTTTTAACCTATCCAAAGTGCACACACACAGAGCAGTGAACACACACACACACACACACACACTGTGAGCACACACCCGGAGCAGTGGGCAGCCATTTATGCTGCGGCGCCCGGGGAGCAGTTGGGGGTGCACCTCAGTCGTGGTATTGAAGGTGGAGAGAGCACTTCACATAAACTCTTCCCACCTACAATTCCTGCCGGCCTGAGACTCGAACTCACAACCCTTCAATTAGGAGTCCGACTCTCTAACCATTAGGTCACGACTTCCCTGAAGAAACAAACTTTTTTTTTTTTTTGGATGAACTATTCCTTTAAACACAATGTTATGTGGTTGCTAGGGAGTCCTGGGTGGTTGCTAGGTTGCTGCTTACTGGCCCAAGTCGAAAGAGATGTAGGTCGGGTACCTCCTTTAATTTAAGTCTACAGGGTTTTATCACTTGCCGAGAAAAAAAAATCAACCTGAAATTAATTGCTTGAATCAAATCTGCTCAAGCAAACAGAACAATGTTCATAGAGCCATAATGTTAGAATTATTATTTTTTTTTCAAAGTCAAACTGTTAATGGATTATA
Source organism: Carassius gibelio (assembly GCF_023724105.1). NCBI lineage: Eukaryota > Metazoa > Chordata > Actinopteri > Cypriniformes > Cyprinidae > Carassius > Carassius gibelio. Next base: position 25,503,916 of record NC_068398.1, on the reverse strand, counting down.
TACAGTTGCCTGCATATAAATATGGGACACATTTAAAGTACACACTTCACCTTTAAAGAACAGCCTGACATATTGCATTCCTAAACATAAAGGGCCGTTTTGAACCAGTAGGCCATAAAGAACTACTTTGGAATCCCAAGGGAATCTTTTAAGTGAAGAACCCTTTTTTTCTTAAAGTGATGAACATTTGAATAATGTAGTGAACACTTCCATTCTCTTTTGTGCAATTGCAAGTTTCCGTGCAAGTTAAAGGTTGCTCATGGATAGATGCCAGTAGGGAAGCTTGAATTTGCATCTAGTGCCAATGAATTTAGTAAAATCGTGGCACTACTTTCAAGAACAGATTGATTAATGATTTGTAAATAATATATGTGATTATGTTTTATGTGGTATACAGTATGAATGGTTTAGGTAAGCACTAGAATATGTTTCTAACTAACACTTAATTCACTTAGATATGTCACTAATTTAGCTCTTCAGGAGGAGAAAATAATGTAATATTATTTAATGCTGTATAGACTGTACCTTTGTCTCTAGATGGTCTTTTTGCTAGTAGCCCCACAGATTCGTATACGAAGTGAACATTTGAGCTGTTTAATCTTAAAGTGCTATAAATAGTGAGGCAAAGACTAATGGAGTGTGTCTGGGCAGTGCTGTGAAAGTCTTCAGGCCCATGAAGCTAAATCAGATACCTCACGATTCCTCACGCACCAGCAAACAGATCTGTTCGACATAAATAGTAACTTAAGCTTCTCTCATTTCTGTCCACATCACATCCATCACTGTCTGAGGAGTTTTGCTCTTCAGCATCCAGCTATTCTTAGTTTCTCTATTTTCATTAGGCTGTTTTCTGGGTTACATGAATCTGATTGGTCAATCGCAGTCAGACTGACCACTAAACTGCACGCTTAACCACTGTCCCTGAAAACCTCTGCAGACTCTTTCTTCTGACATAATCAAATCATTTCACATAAAATCAATATTTCATACCCATTTATGCATTTAAATGACAAGCAGCGGTCTAATAAGTGGAATAATGTACAGACAGATGGTCATTATCTCAACATAAACCCCTTAATGACCGGCGGACTGTACATTATCTCCTGATATGTTTTTGTCCACTGGTATATAGTGCTGTGAGAAAGACTTGTTTGAAAATTTCTTGCCAGTAAATTGATGGGATGATTTGTTTCATTTTTGTAAGTTGATCTTCCTTTGCTGTTGCAATTTGAGATCAACTTTAACAGGCCATTTTATAAGCTTTATATAATAAGTAACCACAGATCAAGACAGCATCCATATGTGGTTTGAAATCATTTAAATCTCAGATTTGAGATATTTTAATCATGATTTGGAGTGCTACAATATGTAAAAACCTACTAACTTCTGTCCTCTCAGTTGCTGACATCCGGATATTTTTAAATGACTGTGCACAGCCTAAAAAAAATAAAAAAATAAACCTTCATAGCCTTAGTCCTAAACTTGGTAGTGACAATGAAATTAACCTTGTGTTTCAGTTTACTAGCAGCAGTGACACCAGCTTGGTCCTCAGTTTGTCAGGTACACACACTGCTATATGGTAATTAGCAAACTTCACAATGCTAGTCATCCTATATATACACAACTAGATATCTAACTCATATATATGATGCTACTGGACACGTACACAACAAGCATGACTGAATGTGGAATCTGCTGAAGCCTTTACAAATGATTCTCACATAAGTACTTCAGGAAGGTCAGAAGAGCACAGAGGCATAGATGAAGGTCCTGAGTCAGTTTTTTTCTCTCTTTTAAACAACGTTGCTCTCCCTATCAGATGTGATTGATTGGATGTATGAGCACAAAAGCTAAATCTGCTTCACTGTGCTGAGTCAGCAGTGAGCGGTCACAGGACTCGGTCATTGGCGGCTCAGCTTGGCGAGGGATATAACATATGGATAGATGTTAAATGACTCTACGTGATACATGCAGATCTCTCTTGACTCTAATGATATAGGAACAGATTTGGCTGAGGTGATTCTTCTGGACTGATTCTATTGGGATTTGAATTGAAGAAGCTGGTCCTAGAAAACAACAAAGCGCACTATTCATCAATTTTTTTCTAATTTACTTCTGCACAGAACAGCTGTCCAGAGAAACTAGAAAAAAAAGGTCCACAAATGACATGGTGACTTCCCCGCTGTCCATAAATTTCTGCCCACACCAGTAGCAATGTAAATATTGAAATGCACCTTGTTTCATATAAATAACTGACATTTTAAAATAGGATGGTTCAGCCAAAATGAAAACTGTCATCATTTACTCACCCTCAGGATGTTCTGAACCCATTTCTTTCTTCAATATTAGAAATATCTAAAATTTTAGATAAACATGAGGTTGAGTAATTGAGGACAGAATTGTCATTTTTGGGTGAACTATCCATAAGGCTCTTGGGCAACAAAACCAACGTCTTTTTGAAAGAGTCTCCAGAGTCCAACGTCTCAAGTATTTTGTACTATGATCATCTCTTAAAATTGCTTGATAACTGGGAGTTTATATGAAATGGAGAGCTGGAGTGGTTAATTGAAATACATTCAATAACCTGCTTGGTTGAGGCTCCAAATGCAGGATAAAATCAAAATCCTTTCTTTGTTCTGTGATAAACCCCTTATTTAAAAGATTTTGTTATGTGTTTAGCATTGGAGCATGCCGTCTTCTACCTTAGCAGTCATGAGAGTCTTTCATGAGAGTCTTTCCTGTGAGCTTCCTTCCTCCTTTTCCCCAGGGTTTAGAAATATCCTTGAGTCCCAGGATGCAAACAGGCTTAGAGAGCATTAATACACACCTTTCATCTTTGTAAAAACTGTTTACAATTTTCACACTACATGACATACACGGCAACAGATGTACTCATATCACAGCGAAAACTGTCCATGTTGAATGAGTTTGATCACAGAAACTATTACTAGCTGCGACAACATCTGAACATCTCTGAGAAAATGCCACACATTTGTCCCCAATTTATCCAGCCAGAAGATTCAATCACAATAATGAAAGTTCGCATTGAGATCTGTCAAAGATACTGTTTGTTTTCCAATTGGAAAACTGGTGGGGTTTTTTATGATTACATCAATTTGTTTTAAAAATCCTAAAACTATTGCACTATATGGCCAAAAGCAATTCATTAATATATGGCCAGAAGCAATTAATTCCCAAACTATTTGGCATAAATAGAGTTTATCCTCCCTAACAGCTTCCAATCTTCTGGGAAGATTTCCAGTAGATGTTGGAATATGGATTTGATCCCATTCAGACACATGTATGGCTTACAATCGTAATACTTTTGGCCATGTACTGTAGTGTATATCATATAGTATCTTACTCTGATAGTTAGGAATAATCTGAGTTCTTCAATGAGAGAAGAATTGAGAACAGGATGCGACATTAAACTCTGTCTATTGAATAAATACAGTCTGCCAGTATTTATCAGTCTTTTTTGTGTATGTGTCAAGTTCCTCCCACGGTCTCCCATTGCTGTCTGAGACCACCAGTGCTCTAATCTGTTTCTGAAACAGTTTTTCTCCCTCTGTGTTTGGCAGGTGGACCTCATTAACTCAGTCAATTTCCACCCTTCATCTATGTTTCAGCTGAGGATCATACCCTGTTTGGCCCATAGCTGTTATCCCTGGGTTTTGCAGAGGATGTGGATGGTTGGCTGAGGACAGAAAGAGCGGGAGCAGAAGAAACGGGGACAGGTGCTTCACTTCTGTTATGGTCAGACGGCCGACGACTGCTTGATGCTGTGGAAACTGACCCGTGTTGGAGAGGTGGGTATAGACATGGCCCGTGCCACCCGTGCTCGAATAGAGTGCTTGTCCTGCCAGCGGTGCCACCGCTTACGAACGGCTGAGCGTACCTACGGACAAAGAAAGAGACTTTACTATTGATATTAAGAATTTATTGTAACAAGACCGAAAAAGATAGTGTCACTACACATTTTTAAGAAAATCTATCTTATTTGCAGGAATATAATTTAAATTAGATATTTATCAAATTAGCAGTATTTATCTGTCACATACACACAAATGCAAAAGCATTTTAAAAAATGTGTGTATGTGTGTGTGTATATATATTTACATTTATATTTATTCATTTAGCAGACGCTTTTATCCAAAGCGACTTACAGATGAGTACAGTGGAAGCAATCAAATACAACAAAAAGAGCAATGATATATAAGTGCTATAACAAGTCTCACTTAGGTTACCACAGTACACGTAGAATGGGATTTTAATTAATATAATAAATAAAAAGAGCTGCCCGGATTGAGTTGGCACAATAAAGTGACGTTCACTTGCAGAACGCAAGCTTCTAGGGGGCACATAGGTCTGAATTAACAAATTTAGGTAAATTGGTGCAGAGCCAGTGGTAGTTTTGTAGGCAAACATCAATGCCTTGAATTTTATGCGAGCAGCTATTGGAAGCCAGTGCAAATTGATAAACAGAGGTGTGACATGTATTCTTTTTGGCTCATAAAAAATTAATCTTGCTGCCGCATTCTGGATTAATTGTAAAGGTTTGATAGAACTGGCTGGAAGACCTGCCAAGAGGGCATTGCAATTGTCCAGCCTGGACAGAACAAGAGCTTGAACAAGGAGTTATGCAGCACGTTCTGAAAGAAAGGGTATGATCTTTTTGATGTTGAATAAAGCAAATCTGCAGGATCGGACAGTTTTAGCAGTGTGGTCTGAGAAAGTCATCTGATCATCAATCATAACTCCAAGGCTTCTAGCTGTATTTGAAGGTATTGTGGATGATGTGCCTAACTTTATGGTGAAATTGTGATGAAACGATGGGTTTGCTGGAATCACAAGAAGTTATGTCTTGGCAAGGTTGAGTTGAAGGTGATGGTCCATCATCCAGGAAGAAATGCCTGTTAGACAAGTTGAGATGCGAATAGCTAACGTCGGATCATCAGGATGGAATGAGAGGTAGAGTTGAGTGTCATCAGCATAGCAGTGGTATGAAAAGCCATGTTTCTGAATGACAGAACCTACTGATGCCATGTAGACAGAGAAGAGAAGAGGTCCAAGAACTGAGCCCTGAGGCACCCCAGTAGTTAGATGTTGTTACTTGGACACCTCACCTATCCAAGATACTTTGAAGGACCTATCTGATAGGTAAGACTCAAACCATTGAAGTGTGGTTCCTGAGATGCCTTTTGCCAGTAGGGTTGATAGGAGGATCTGGTGGTTAACCATGTCAAAAGCAGCGGACAGATCAAACAGAATAAGTACTGAAGATGTGGATTCTGCTCTTGCCAGTCTTAGAGCTTCAACAACTGAGAGCAAGGCTGTCTAATGTTGAATGTTCACTTCTGTAGCCAGAATGGTTGCTGTCAAGGAGGTTGTTGTGTGTGAGAAATTTTGAGACTTGGTTGAACACAGCTCGTTCAAGTGTTTTTGCAATGAAAGGTAGAAGGGAAACTGGTCTGTAGTTCTCTAAAAGAGATGGGTTGAGGTTGGGTTTCTTAAGTAGTGGAGTTATACGTGCCAGTCTAAATGATGAGGGAAAAACACCAGTGTGGAGGGATATGTTGCTGATGTGAGTGAGTGCAGGTACAGCTGGAGGAAAAATGGCTTGTAGGAGATGAGATGTAATAGGATCAAGTGGGCAAGTAGTAGGGTGATTTGCTTTTTGATGATTTTAACTGAAAACTAAGGAAAATCCCAAATTCAGTATCTCAGAAAATTTGAATAGTACTTAAAACCAATACAAAGAAAGGATTTTTAGAAATCTTGGCCAACTGAAAAGTATGAACATGAAAAGTATGAGCATGTACAGCACTCAATACTTATGTTGAGGCTCCTTTTGCCTGAATTATGGAGTCGAGCAGTCTGTGCCACTGTTCACTGTGAATTTTCTGAGATACTAAATTTGAGATTTTCCTTAGTTGTCATTTATAATCATCAAAATTAAAAGAAATAAACATTTGAAATATATCACTCTGTGTGTAATGAATGAATATAATATAAAAGTTTCACTTTTTGAATGGAATTAGTGAAATAAATCAACTTTCTGATGATATTCTAATTATATAACCAGCACCTACATTTGATAAAAAAAATAAAATAAAATAAAAAAAAACTTTAGGACTTGCCTCCTCATTTCAGCACACCTCTGATATATTTATTAGTAGTGTGTATCTATATTAGTTCATGTTGCTTTATATATGTCTTTATATATGTTCTTTTATAGTAGAACAGGAATCAGAGTTGAAATTAGTGTTGCGTTAACCTACATTAACCTTATCAGGTGTAGTAGACAAGAGATATTTTTTTCAGCTCTGTGTTCTTATATACTCCTGTTTAATAAACACATCCAAGCTTCTAATAAATGAATGCAAAATGTAATAACTTGTTATCTTTGTTCAAAAATATTTAATAAATAAATATAAATGTATTTCAGAAGTATAAAAGAAAGAAAGAAAGAAAGAAAGAAAGAAAGAAAGAAAGAAAGAAAGAAAAAGAAAGAAAGAAAGAAATATATGTTTTTGTTAGTAAAAGGTTGGTAAAATCAAAATAAAAAAGATCATCACATATTATGCACATAACAATCCCACACGTGGCATCTCAATATACTGTAACTAATTTTCATGGCCAAGAGTAATATTAGCGAGATTAAAAATATTCTGCCTTTCCAATAGTGTGAGAGAGAAAGAGTGAGAACAGGTGTGTTTATGTGTGTGACAGAGAAAAAGGAAATAAATACATATCCGTGTGGGTGCATGTGTGAAGGACTGTGAGTGTGTGTATGAGGAGCGTATACGTCAGAGAAAAGCAGTTTAATTTACAGTAGACAGAGAGAGAAATATGGAGAAAGTGGATGAGTAAGAGAGTGGGTGGTGATAAGTGGGGTCCAAAAGACCACTTATTAATTAAAAGACGACAAATATAATAAAAAATAAAAGTAAAAATACAATGCCAGATGTGAAGATGTAGGGATTATATTATACATATACGAAGAAGATTTTTTTTTTACACTGATCTAAGAGCCGTTTAGATGCTTTGCTAATGAATCAGATCTGGATTTAGAGTGGCAGGACTCAAAGGTCAGCAGTAGAGCTGCTCCCAGAAAAAAAATTAAAATGTAATCCCATCAGTGTGACATATGCCACAGATGAAAATCTACATTATTTGCATACTCGCGTTCTATCATAGCAACCAGGGAGTTAGCAACCAAACTTATGGCATTTCCTTAAGCTGTGTTGTCAGCAAAAGTTGAAATTCTTACGGTCCTTTGACAACTAAAATGCCAAATACTGTTTAAATACAGAGGGAATAAACAGATGCCTGTGGTCACATGAGAAAAACCTGGACCGCTTTAGATGTAATTTGTAGGGGGCCATTTCACTGAATCAATGTGTCGGCTCTCAGAAAGACTGTAAAATGCCTCGCTCTCTGCAAATCAATCAGATGGATGTCGGAGTAAACATTTAAACCACCTCTCTGTCTCCACCTCAGTCAATACACTGTAGGGGGGCTGTCTTTGAAGCAGTCAACGGTCAAATATTTGCCGCTATGGCCAGCGTACAGCTTCCACGCCTGTTGCTCTCTCGCCAGATTAGGTTTTTGATTCAAAGTCACCAAAGCTTGTGTCAGCGATGCTGCCTGCGCTGAAATTTAAACCAGTAAACACTTCACAAACCGCTGAAGCAGAAAAACAAGTAAAACTTCCAAACATGTTTAGAATTCAAATCACTGTGATTCAAGCCAGGAACTGAATGATGCTATAGACATAAGACTTGAACAAATAATACAGAATACGCATACATTATGTTTAATATATAGCATTCATTTTGCCATTAATTGTAATAATCCAGTGAGATTTTTGTTTGCACAGGGAATCTTGAACATTTCGGAAAGCGATTGTTTCAGTAAGTTCTACGCCAAGTTTTGGTGCCATCTATTGGTTTTGTGGAAAATAAAATCGGAGGCACCTTTTACCCCGGGACATCTTTAGCCTCGTTGTACCCTATCTAATTAAAACGGCAAATTATATTAGCATTACCAATTTTGTTTACCTACAATTATCATGCAATTTAATTATCAAAGAAGTTGCATTCAGAATATTCTTAACTTAAAGCTCTGAGTGGCCACAGTTTGAATAGACATGAAACAGATGCTGGCAGCCTATGGCACAGTATGAACAGTTGCCCATGCCCATGAGGGTCAAAGGTTAGGCTCCACAGTAGATCAAAAGTGAACAGCAAAGCTCTGGTGCTGTATGTAATTAACCTTGGTGGTGGGTGTGAAGTGGGGGTTTCAGAAGATGAATCCGGGAGGTCAAACTCATGCCACACGATGAAAAATCAGTCTCGAGAAGAAACTTCTGACTTTGCTCTAGGAGCATGACTCACTCTTTTTCTGTATTTCTCTAAAAGCATAAAACCCCTTGGGTCAGTGACTGCTGATACTTAAAGCGATGTTTGAAATACAGCTTTCAGAGTATTTGCTGAAAATAATCCCTGACATACACTTTTTCTTTCAGCTCACACCAGCATCAAAGTCTGTGCTTTCCTAAGTATTGTACATAATTGTAACTGAGACAGTAGACTGAGGATTTCAGGGCTGATTACCATCTATATATTTACTCATAAAACTGTACATATTTAACATCACAACTCTTTTCAACCTTTCCTTCAAAACTAGCTTTAAAACTGGTCATAGATAAGCTTAATTGACCTTAAAAGAGATCAAATCACTGCACTGTTTTGTCTGTCAAACTTACTGAGCTGTCTGTGACATACAATATGAAACTACTTTTTTTTTTTCTTTTCCCCCCCCAAATTCCCAGCATCATGATGGTGTTGTTATGGTACATGCCATACAAGATACGTCAGGCTAGTGAATGAAGTTTTGTCTATCTTTCATCTTCTAAAGTTATATTTAGTGTTTCAACATAACATCTTTTTTTTTAAAGATGATATGCAATTTATTCCAAAATCATCTGGTACATCAGTGAGAAATCAAACTAATAAATATATTTTGTTTGACGGACAAAAATAGAGTAACCAAGCTTTAAAAGAGGTAGGCCTGGTTCAGAAAATGATATAAAGTCAATTATTAAAGCTACACTCAAATTTCACTGATTCTCATGTGTATTGTGACTCGACAGTTTAAATCGTAAATAAAATTTCACAATTTCTTTTGTGAATAAAGATTACAATTTTGTTCTGTTGGAACCTTTTCTGTCCTTATACTGGAGCCTAAAAGTGTGCATAGACACACATTCTTATTGCATGCTAAAGAAAAAAAAAATATGGACAGAGTACACAGTGTACAAGTTTGGAACAACAATGATGACATTTTCATTTTTGGTTAAACTATCCCTTTAAATAGCTTTCACTGGTAATAAAAAGATTATAATAATGATAAACTAAGATGTAAAACATTGAGAGAAAGTGAGCAAAAGACAATCTGGCTGCAAGAAAGTGCTTTATTGTGCTTCCAAGCCAGATCATTTCTCTGTTGTCCTTTGACAAGTGTTATTGCAGCTGTAATATAGTACTACAGGCTCTTCACGTTGGAGCCAAAAGTACTGTACCTTCTGAAGTATCACAACGTGATGACATTGGTATTTTTTTGGAGGTCTTGTGTCTGACATTGCGGTGTGTCTTTCATATGTACTTGGAACAGATCAATGTTATCGCTTTGACTTTAAGCAACACTGTACACTCTGCTTTGCTCGTGTATTCTGATACCTATCTGTGATTCAGGGTGACCTCAGATCAAGCCCCACACTTTCCTGCTTGCCTTGAACTTGTTCACTGGCTAAAATGACAAAGAAATCAGCCCAGACGGATCCAATCCTGGATCTTTTTACAGCATCTGTTTGCTTAGAGGTACAACATGATGCTTAGGATGTGCATGCATTTGCGATCTAGGCACGACGCTAAAGAGGAACATTTTGGCTGGATGTTCCCAAGGGTTTACTGTCCTTTTCAAAGGGCATGTAATACAAGCCAGATTTAGACCTCTCAGGAATTAATATTTTATGGGCAGAGTCTGTTTTTATAGTTACTGACTGTCAAAAGGGTGGTTCTGGGTTAATGGTGAGTTAGGAGGGTCTCGATGTGATACTTTTTTTGGCTGGGTCTCAATGGACAGCCATGGCTGAAGAAATCTGAATCATTGCACTACAAAGAACAGACTCATCGCTTTAGTAAAGCTCTGGGCAAACTTGGGCAGAGAGAGGGGAATTAGAAGAAGAAGCTGTCTTACCTCACTGTTCAAAAAGCAGTAGAACACTGACACAAAAAAGCCCTGTAAAGAGAACAAGAGAATGAGAAATTTACATTTACAAGAAAAAAAAAAAGAAATACAATTTTGATAACAGCCTAAAAGTAATATCTCAGCATAAAACAGGGTTCACAACCCATTTATCTCAAGTAGCTTCAAATGAAATGGGATATTCAGTGTGACAAGTGGAACAAATGGGAATGATTTCATCCCTGCTACAATTATTAGCTGTCCATCATAAATGAATCATTATCAAATCATTTTAATGCTGCTTGTGTCTTGGCTACATGAACAAAACAAGAGTGTGTCAAATAGCTGACGCTGAAAGCAGAAGACTCATTTTTGTGTAACCTTCGAAAGGGAAATCTGTGCCAATTACATCATCACAGAAATAAAAAAACTTGTATGATACATAGCCTATCAAAAAAAAAAAAGGTATATGATTTTGTAAAGAAGAGAAGCAATCGTCAGCATCTCCCTAACCGATGACTTATCTGAGATCTGATAATCTTAACCCTCTCGAGGAATTTAAGTAAACCAATAAACGGTTTTGCTGTCATTACGGTTACATAACATCCTCTTTTTTCTGGCATAGTATTTTGCAAAGGAAATTGGTAAACCTCTGATAATGCCTAAAGTAAAAGCATTTTTGGGGATCCCCCTCCCCCACCGATTTAAAGCTAATTAATGCACTTTTATTAACAGATGAATTATCTGTATTTTATAAGAAAATGTGTTCTTTGTCTATTACTGTGTGACAGTGAAATGGACAAGCAGAGCCACTATGGACAAACAGTTATACTGTATAGTTTTGTATTATCCATTATCTAATCTTTCTTTTTTTATTGCTTTTTGATTTTATTAATGCTTTTACATTCTTTTCTCAGTTTGATCAATATTGTGCCAAAACTAACCAAAACAATCTGTTTGTATTAAATATGTTTTCCTAACGTGACCACCCTAAAATTCAATTTTCCCCACAGATGAACTATGATTCCCATGAGGAGTCGGACAGATGTGTGAGCAGATGAATCTGTGGAAAACATGGCTTCAACATGCGTGAGAGACCCCCGGGGAATGCCAGGAAGAAAATGGTGCAAAACAGGATACAGAGTTGACCTTGTGTGCTTCGGATGTCAAGGCAGACTTTAAGAGTCTAGAGATTTAATAAAACACTAAAACTCAAACACACACATTTAGTCGTGCAAACTAATTGTGTTTTGCGAAAACAAAAACCTTAGCATGTGATGTTTCAGCACAAAACCTGTGTCTTACACACTATAATCTTGAAATTCACTGTCATTATTTTCAATGCACATTAAGCTTATTTTACAATGCAACTTATTCACAAACCTCAGCACTTTTTGTAAAAGGCAGTGTGAGCAAATACTCAATCAGCAGGTGCAATTTATTCTTAGTGAAAATCATAAAGATTTGTTTCAGATCTGCTTTAAGATAATTAATCAGGGTCAAAACTGTGTTTGCTCACCTGAAAGGACTCTAGGAAAGAGTTGAAGTAGATGAAGACAATCTGTGAGATCTCATCCTCGCCTGGGTTGACGAAGAACAGCATGTATGTGATGCCCAGCAGCGGCAGAAGAACCAGTGTGGCCTTTACTGCTTTCCTGTGAGAGTCAGAGACGTACAGATGATAATAGACCAAATTCACAAATACAAGAAATTAGAAATATTTTTTCAAAGTTGTGAATGAAACAAGATTATTCAAGTTTCTTACAAGAAAATAATATTAGGTAAGTCGTTCTACTCATGCTTGAATTAGTGTGTAAATTGTCATTTCTTTGCGATTATTGTCTAAATGAACTAGAATTTCTGAGTAAAAATTGCAAAACTGCTAAATTTTACACAAAATAATGTCACAGTGGCTAATACACAAAGAGTTCAACAGGATGACATTGAGATGAATTTGGTTTAACCAGTATGTATTGCATTTGCTATGGGCCACTGACTGTGACAGTCAAAACATTAGTCATAGCTGGAGGGAATATGGGCTCCACACACACACACACACACACACGCACACACACACACACACACACACACACACACACACACACACACACACACACACACACACACACGCGTGCACACACATTTACTTAGAAATCTAAATGGGGACATTCCATCGGCGTAATGGTTTTTATACTGTATATACTGTATATTCTATTGTCCTAACCGCAACCGTACACCTTAACCTACCCCTTACAGAAAACTTTCTGCATTTTTATAAAAACTGAAAAAACTTTGTTTACTTTATGTTTAACCCAGTTTTACAAATGAGGACAGCCCCAAAGGGAGGTTTTTGGAGATTTTGTCAGGTTTAGCTCACTTTTGGGTAAAGATTTGTCATCAAAATATGGTTAAGTAGGTACTGTCTCTCTCTCTCTCTCTCTCTCTCTCTCTCTCTCTCTCACACACACACACAGACACACACACACAAACAAACACTCTCCCTTCTTTTCTCTAACTCTCATCCTAAGTACACATCAATCATCTAAACAATCATCCATCAATCCCTAATTCCCTTATTTATGCCACAATTTTGACACAGCACACTAACAGCTTTTTATAAAGTTCCAGACCTCAGAACAAACAGCAAGCACCTCTAAATTCAGCATCTCAATCTGCTCATCCTCTTCCATCTTTATGCTTCGCCCTCAGGAAAGGCAACTCACACATGAGATCTCTTTAAAGGTGAAGTGTGTAATGTTTTGGATGATAAAATGCACAGACAGCTGCAAGCAAGCCAATAAAGTAGGATGATTTGCCCATATAGTGTAAACACTGTGTTTTTATTAAAACCGCTGTTTGTCACGGCATCATTAGCTTGCACAACAGTGTTGTGCATTCCAGATTTATTTTATAGCTCTAAACGTTATCTGTATGCAATTGTTGCCTTGCATCTACTATCCTTTTATATCTGTTATTATTTCTTATGAAGTATTTTAGGATAAATTTGTGGAAAATGATACCCAACTGGTCCCAGACAATCTTTAGAGTGTTATGTATGACAAGTCTCCTGGACTAGCAAAAACATTCCTGTGGGATCTGTCAGTGCTGAACAGTCCTCCTCACCTGTACTGAATGGTCTCTGAGGTGGTGGAGGCCCTCAGTTTAGTCATCAGGATCCTCACAATGTTGAAGAGAAAAATGAAGTTAATCTAAAGATGGAGAGAGGAGGAGAGAAAGCACTCGATTTTGCACACTTCAATATGAATATGAACACTATCAATATGAAATTACAAACATAAATCACAGAAAATGTAATAAGACTTGTGAAAGGGGAAGCGCCAAACAAATAAAAAATGCTAAATGACCTGCACACACCAAATCTCATGAAACATTTGTGTAATTGCACAGAATCCCCACTGTGCTGACTCACCAGCAGGACCAGGATCATGGGCCCCTGATAAATATAATCAGTGTAAATGCCGGCCCGCTTCCCAAACCAGCACCTGCACAGACAGAATAAGATCAAAAAGTCCAGAAAATTATTATACAGTATATATATAATAGTTTGACCCCGTTTCTTCAGATACAGCGTGACTATTTATCCGTGTAACAATATAAAGGGATTTTGAGATAATTATATATTATTCTAGCACAATGATTACAGTAAACAAGCAATTCTTGTAACGTCTCGTAAAGTGATTAAAGAAGATCCTCTGGAAAATATATAAAAATAAGCTTTTCTATATATATATAAATATATGTATATAAAAAGAAACAAAGCAAGGAAGAGAAGGCAGCCAGTGTGTCCCTTGGGCAGATATGCACCAGATTTGTTAATCTTACAGTTTCAGTTGGGTACACGGCACAATCAAGACTGTCTCGGCTGAGTGTGTCAGT